>NC_081445.1:14890471-14903715 GCF_007210705.1 Tigriopus californicus | reverse complement strand
GTTGTCCAAACGACGAGCGTCAAAACGTCCAAAAGGCTCTTGAACAAAGCTTCGCAAATCCAGGAGGAAATGCAATTGGTGTGTGGCTTGAAATTTAAGTGTTTTTTTCTAGTCCTGTGCCCGGCTGAGATTCTATTTGGATGTTTAGATTCGATTTCGAAGATTTACTGGCGGAACATGTACTTGCCCAATTTGTCTAATGTCTGCTTTTCAATGTGTGACGTTGATTTTTTTCTGAAGCTCAATTTGTGCTACGCTTGGAATGATTTTGGATTTGAAGGGGATTGACAATTTGAATTGGTTGGCTTGCTGCAGTCCTTTTTAGAAACACCTTCCTCCCATTCTATGACCCTGAAAACCCAAAGGAAGTATCCTGATCCAAACACATTCCACTCTATGGAGTATTGGAAATTGTAATTGTGTCTGCGCTTGCCCAATTCAGACTTGCGCCTGTTTTGATGATGCTTTCGAAAATCTCAATTCATATGTGACAGTATATCTTATCAATCATGAATAATTCAACGAAGGAAGTGCAAAATAATGTCCAATAGGGCCTTATGAAAACTAAATATTACTGATTTGATCAATCTGCCTCCACCACAAACCTTCAAACCAGTACTGCCAAGTTTGATCCCTGTTTGTTTGCTCTTGGGTCAGAAAATGCAACTAAGCTTGACCTGAAGAAAGTAAACTGACATCAAACTTGGCAGTAATGGCTTGAAAGCTTGCGTCTCAAGCAGATTGATCACTCAAAGGGACTCAGAGTTCAGGATGGCGAGTTGAATAATCAATACTCTTTCTTTGTAGGTAGATCAAGCTGCTCGAACCCTTTTGAACGGCATTCGTATGCAAGAGTTATCTCAAGATAAGAGTTGGAAATTGGGTAGCAAACCTCGACCAGAACCGTCCAAATGGATTACCAAAGTCCGACCCAAAACCAAATCCATTTCATTTCTGGTCACCATAATGAAACCCAAGACGCTCATTGTGACCAATTCTGTTGGTGAAATCACTACAGAACTCCAAAGCTCTCACAGTGACCAATCCAATGTGGTACCAATCCCAATGCCTGGAGAAGAGTGATTAAGGGGGGCATCCGAACGAAATTGATTTCCTTCTCGAATATTTATTAAACAACAATCCCACAGCTGCTTTAACATTTTCTAACGATTTGGCTGGTTAAAAATGAGGAGAACAAATCAAACTTATGAACTGGATGGAGGATTCCATGAGAATTCAACCCCAAGAAAAAAACTCCTTATTGCAACCACAATGAAAAGAATTATGATAATAATTCAAAACGAATCGACAAACACCGCCATTTCTTCTCCAAATCCTACAACTGCCAAACTGGAAACGTATTGACGAAAGACGAGTTAAATGTGTTTCATGAACGATAATTTCTGCCACTTTGAAAAAAAGACAGGACTTTATCCTTTAGGCAATTAGATTAGGCAAAGGGCAACCCTAATCAACTCTGATTCTTCAAGGACACAGGATTCTTAAAGTCCTACAAGGCTGGAAATCCAAATTGGTGCGCTCACAAAAAGAACCATTAAAAACGTTGTCAGGCTCTCATTGTTTGAAGGGTTGAAAATATGCTGGGAGTAGTAATTTTTTTTTTCACGGGCTTTTCTAACCGCTACAGGGAATGTTATCCCCAGTACTATAAAAATGCAAGGTTATAGTTCGTCTGCTTATTACCTTTTAATCTTTGTATGATATTTGGTCCACCATCGAATTTGAGTTGGCAGACCGAGCTAGTTTTTGAATGTAAGGTTGATCTGGAATGGTATCTAAAAATTTGTCCAAGTCTGACTTGAAAGATGCTACCGGATCAACAAGGCCTACGTATTCCCTACGAATATCAGAGGGAAGCAAATTAAACAATGAAGGAGCCCGAGAAAGAAGAGATGTGGACTTCATTGTTCGAACTAGCCTGGATTCTCGAAGACTTGAAGGTGCTCTCAAAACGCACATTAAGCCTCTACGGTCACTAGAATTGACCTTAAATCCTGGGTTAGGGCAAAGCTTTTGGATCCTTTTGGAGCCGCACAGTATCAGATCCCTTTCGTACCTTCTCTGAACACTGTACAGTCCCAACTTGTTTAGCCTCTCCCAATACGAGAGCTCTCTCATTTCTGTGATGTTCCTAGTGAAACATCTTTGGACTTCGTCGACCTTTATTGCTGAGATGTAATACAAAACTCATTGCTTTTTTATCTAACTCCCTTCCGTACCTATGAATAACACCACCTAAGACCTAAAAGAGGCCATACATTGATTAAAATCTTTTGGTTAGATTCGGTTAGGTTCGGTTAAGCCATCTTCTTGATTGTTTTGAATATGTGCATCTGTTGGTATTAGATTCAAACTAGAAAGAGACAAAGTAGTCCATAGCATTAGGTTCTGGCTTACTAAAAGAGCTAATGCCCATGGCAAGCAAGCCAGACGGATTTTCCTTCAACCAATGTAACTACGACTTTGATTTTGCAACATGCTGAAGCAAGGCGATCTTGAGCAACAGTTTGGATCCAGGGCAACACAATGACCAGGGCTTGAATCATTACCAAAAAAAAATTACAAACATTCTGTTACATGTATTGACTTCAGCATTACATCACAAACTTAAAGTAGTTTGCAAAATATAGTACCTGTGTCAATTATTTGTTGCTCTGTTCCTTTAGGTAATATCATCTACTTTTGCTAATATGACAGCCTGCTGAAAGCAAAATCACGTTCTTAATATGATAGCTCACTGTTTGAAACAATGTGATTCCAAAAACTCTACTAGAACATAACCAGGCTTTTGTGGACTCGAGATCAGTCAAATATATGGTGTTCAAATACTTTACTATCAAAGTGAAAGCAAATTCAATTTTTTCAGCTCTGTTTTCACTGTTTTTTTATGTTTCAAACGGTGCAACACATATAAAAGAAATCTAGTTTGATCTAAGGCACAAGTCACCTTCGTTTCACGGGTGACAAAATGAAAATTTATTGTTAGGAAGATGATTTTCGTTATATTGTTGGTTTGGTTTTCATGACCTTTTCTAACCGCCACAAGGATTTAATCCCCGGTACTATTAAAACAAAAGGATGTATTTCGTCCATTTAACTTTTAATGCTTGTTGATCATGGATGCACTGTAATGGTTGTAAATGCATTTCTTGGGTTACAATTGGCCATTTTCAGATGGTGTGTCATCATGAAAATTTAACCGAAAAATTTATGAAGACAAATCAACCCCATACAGTCAAATTGTGGAAGAATCGACCTATATTCTTCAAGAGTCCATGCCGTTAACACAAACTAAGAAAGCGGTCTCCAACGTCCAGAATGTAAAGCCTTTTGTGTATCATGAGGATCGGGTACCCCATAAATTTTCTTGTTTTAATCCACGTCAATTGCGTATGTCTACATGTGTGCTTCAATCATGTCATGGTGGACGGGGTTTCTACTATCTTTTTTTGTGAAATCCAATGGCTTCTTCGTTATGACTACCATAGGCAACGAGATGACCAATCCAACAATCAAGGAATAGTTCATCCAGTCATATCCAATATCTTTGATGAAGAACACGAGGAAGAATAACAACGCAACCACGTTTAGCGCACCGGTTAGAAAAGCTCCCACCAAACCTTCCGGTACAGGGTGCGCCATCATAACAGCATACTCAAAGAAAAGGGGGACACAGCTGTAATTAAAGCTGACTGCCAAAATAGTGGCGGCATAGAGTTGCCACATGCTAAAAGGAATAACCTCAAAACACAGCAACGCAAGCCAGATGAAGCAAATTGTGGCTAAAGTTAAGAGGACAATGAGAGATGGTTTGATGTGATCCCGAAAGTAGTCTTGGCCATACGCAACCAAGCTGGCCATGGCACATTGGCAGAACACAGAAATGAATCCAATCTGACCAATATCGCTATCACTCACACCCAAGGGAGCAAAATTAAGGGCCATGACACCTTGCCAGGCTGCTTGGACACCATTTGAGATTGCATAACAGAGGCAACAAAGCCAAAGCTGCCTGTTTCGACACATGTCCTTGATGCCTTTGAAGAAATGGGTCCGGATCACTGAGCTGCTTGGACAGGGTGGATGTTTGGGCTTGTTGGGAAAATATACCAAAAATAAGATCAACAACAATCCAGCCACCACAGCATTTCCAATCATGTAGTACTGAATGTTGTCCTTGGTGTTGTTTATTGTACCATCCACTTCCACATCCGTTAGATTGGCAGGGTCAAAGCTCTCGTCAAAAGGAACAATCAGTGGTCCAATAAGGAATGAAATCCCATTGCCCAAGATGTTGAAGCTCTAACCAGGGAATTAAAAGAGAGAAAATTAGTATGTCTTTAGTTCTTCAATGTAAGGAGTACTGTACCTGGGACACTGAAGTCGCAAAAATCCGTTCACTTTCTGGAAACCAAAGGGACGCCACTAAAGGAGGTGTGGACATCACAGTAGCTCCAGAAATTCCATTGAATACGGCACACAAATGGGCCATGTACAAGAATATTGTGTCATCTTGACTGAACGTCCGGAGACAGCAACCCAGTACCACAAAAAATGTCACCAGCATCAAGGTTGGTCGAATCCCTTGAATTGCATTTACGAGTACGTACACTTCTGATTAAGATTTGGATATGTTGGGTTCACTAGGCATTGAAATTTACCTTTGATCTCCAGCAGATAAGTTAGAGGAAATAGGGCCACTATGAACATTATACAACCCCAATTTGGCATCATTGCAAGTGTGGCATCCGACCAATCATAGGCAAATTGCATGGCAAATGTTATCGGACCAAAGGTGTTCCAAATTAAGCACTGGTGCATGCAAAACACCGAATAAATCAGGAGGATGTACCAACGCCGATGATAGACCTTGAAGGTCTCTTGGTGATCCTCGAATCTCTGAAGATAGTTCTTGTAATATCATTTGCTAACCAAAATTAATGCTCATGTACCTTTAGCGAGTGATTGTCAGGATTGGAGAGGACTTCGATACGATCATCGTCGATAGCAAAAATCACGGGTGGACTTAATGTTAAACTACCTCGTCGACCCATTGCTAACAAACTATTTGGGTCTCTAACTTTAGTTTGAATTGAAGTTTTGAAATTAAGTCATAGTTTCATTTTTTCATCATCTGTCTATGCAACATGCGCGAAAAAAAAGATATCGAAGATGTAGAGGATAATATTGATGGACTGTATTGTGGAAAAGCTTGACCACAATCATTGCCAAAAGCAAGTCCAGAAAAGCACGAGGCTTTGTCGCAAAAAAACTCGGTTTGGGTGGTTTGCGTGTTATTTGATATTAAAAGTCGGTTTTAAGGTGATACAGAGAGCTTCTTCACATTTTGATTACGAATGCATGGTAGTCGTTGTATCTGAAATTCAGAATCAGTTTTTGATGATTTAGTTTGACGATCATATAAAAATTGTTGCGTGAGGTGAAGGTCAATAAGGGCCCTTATTAGCAACGTCAAAGAAAATGGGAAGACGCACGGTAAATTGCTAAATAAACTGCTCTTGCCTTGCCTTGAACGCAATTCCTTTTCCGGACATTATGTGATCCGGGGCATTAATTATAAATAAGATTTTGATAGAATTAGCCAAAAATAACAGGAACGCACTATAATTCAATAACAAGGAATTGGCCTCATCGGCCATTTATTTGGCAGAGGCTGAATGACAAAGCGCCCTCTGGAGTGTAGAACGTAAAACATATTTCGTCCAGCGTAAGGAGGGTAAGGGATTTCATTCCTAGCCTCTCCTGACCCTGATTCCAGATTAGGCATACGTAGGCGAGGTAATCCTGACACCTGACGGCCATAATTGACCTCAAAGTCGGCTGTTTGTTATGATTTGGTTTTGGGTGGGCAGATTTTGAAGCTCACAACCGTCAGAACAACGGACATTGTCCCTGGTTTTCAAGACATTTCAGCGTCATCAAACTAGTTGCAGTCAACATACCATGATGCTAAAACATTGATTGTCCAGAAGAGCATAGGACCGCCAAAACGGACATTTCTCTTCGTTTTCGAGATACTTCAGCGACATCCAGTTTTACTGCTATCAAGAGGAAGGTTTTCATCTCACACACTCGTTCGTGGAGTGAATGAGACACATGAGGACGGAAATCTTTATGTTTTGAAGAACATGCCGGGATGCAAAGACATTGATCTGCCAGATTGGCATATCGAAAGCAATGGAATCGACCCTCAACCAAATCGGAAAGTGGACGACAATCAATCCCATAGTTAGGCAACACATCCAAAACCAACAGGGCCATAGGGGCCGTTGGGGCCGTCACCCGCTCTTTGAAGCAAGGGACTACAATAAAGGCAAAATGCAGGCAAAACAATTGATTCAACCTTCGCTCTATTGCCAATCCAAGTAGATCTCATGAAGAGTGAGTGGCCCAAAAATAGTGGACGGGAAGAAAGAAGAACTGATATCCAATGCTCTTTCCAGCCAAATCTCTGGACAGCCTGAGAGCATGGCGTTGATACGGACGTGATTGGGAAGAAGCGGCCAGAGAAGCCTTTGAACCTTCGATTCCTTGTGCCCCAATGACTGGGTTATGCGGCAAATGTTGGATTATACCACAAACTTCTAGAGATGTCAACTGCAAACAAAAGCAAACATTTATTATCTCCTTAATCATTCACTTTTTTCCAAATAAGCTTGACATGCGACCACAAAATCTTGCTGAAGGATGGAATCTTGCCAAAATTTGAGCCCAAAACCATGCTTGGGACTCAAGAAACATGCAATGAAAAAAAGTTTGAATTTTCCGCCTGAAACGAACCACTTAAAAGTGAATGATATAAAGTGACCTGCATGTAATTGAAAGAGATCTCTACGTTTCTTATGTTACTAGCTTGATTCGAAAAGTGGCTCGGAGTTGCTACGACCAAGAGCAGGCCGATTTGGCAGGAAGCTCGTTGACATTCCATATTTCAAGTACATTGTGCCATAGTTGGCAAACTCATCAGATGGACATGAATCTGTAATAAGGAAAGCCTCAAAATTGAATTTCGCTCTTTTTAGTGTGAAAAGAGTGTTATCATTTGGATTAGATACACATGATTCATTTCAAAGAGTGTCAGTGTCATGGCCAATTCGACTTAGAAAAATGAGATTTCTTTTTTATAGCCAAGCACACTAAGGTTGACTGATTACCATTGAACGAGATGGTTATTGGATACACAAAGACGATCCCTCAATTGGAAAAAAATATACCTAATCAGGTATTCCATTTTTTCCTCGGCTGGACTCATTTTTCCGGTTTTCTTTCGATCCATATGACTAAAGCACATTCTCATCCAAATGGCGGTTTTTGTGAGCTTTGACTTTCTTTATTGAATGATAACTCGTTAATTTGAAAGATATCTGGTTGAGCGCTTTTATCCTCAAGCTTCTTCATTTTGATTTTGACCTTGTTCACTATCATTGGCGCCAATCACTCTTCACGGGATCTATCCGAAATGTCAAATCAGAACAAAGATCAAACGTAGGTGAGTGCCTGTGAAGAGCCATGCAGTTTGTTGAATGGTGCTTTTTGGTAGCCGCTGGCTTGGAGAGCCACAGTTGATTCAAAAAGCAGGTGGAGCCTTCTGAGAGCCCCGGTGATGATGAAGTGTTGCCTTACAATTGAATTGACTGTCATCCGCCTTTTCGTTTTGTGGGGGTCAATTCCATAGTGTTGGATATGCTCTTCTGAGAATCAATGTCTTAGCATCGCGGTATGTTCGACATCACCTGATGTTATCCATCCTCTCGGGTCTTATTCACTCCATGAACAAGTTTGGCATCAAGTGAGTTTTTTGAAAAAGCTGCCATACTTTGTAGATGGAAAACGCCCTTTCAATAGAAGTACAACTAGTTTGATGACGCTGAAATGTCTTGAAAACGAGGGACAATGTCCGTTGTTCTGACGGTTGTGAGCTTCAAAATCGTCCAGAACCAGGGTTGCCAAGTGGCGGAATGAAAAAGTCATTTGCGTGTGTTAAATTTCAATTGGCGGTAAGCCAAAAAATATGGCGGAATATGGCGGAATGAAACCTGAAGGAACTTGTAGAAGAGGCATGGTTAGTAATGTCGCAATTTGTAGTTGTTGCTTTTATTTTGAGTTGAACATGTTTTTGACCTTACTCATTTTAATATAATTCAGCTTAGTTTAATGAAACGTCATTGTTTTGTTGCAAAGGTATCTGGAATGGAATGGATGAGAGAGTTGATTGCAATTTGCCCGTGTCATGTTTGGGTTGGTTTTTGGGTGGAATTCTTTTTTGTTCGAGCCTTGACTCAAAGTGCTTTCACACAATAACTAAATCCAGGTCAAGCTTTTCCTTAAGATGCAACCAGCAAACCCCAATACTTCACATAAAAAGAGCAAATATTAAAAATACTTTCATTTTAGTCCAAGTCTTTTCATCCTGAGGGAGAGTTGAGATATAGCACTGAGAGGAACCAAATTTGATCAAGAAACCTGCATGGTTTGGGGTATCAATTTAGGAGTCCAAACTAGGAGACAAGAAGGACTTTTGTTTTGATCTTCTAGGATTTTGAAAGTTTTTGAAACCTTTGGTCATGTTTTATTTGATTTGTTTGACGGGCTTTTCTAAACGTTAAAACGAAAATAATCCCCATTACTATCAAAATGAAAGGTTTTATTTGTCTATTTATTACCCTTTCATGTTTATATGAAGCTTTGAAATTCGGTCATAAATAGCACAAAATTTTGCAAACTTAGTTCCAATTTGCCATTTTACATGCTCTTTTGCTTTCAAACATGATCAAAGTTTTCAGTTTGATATTTTTTCCCTCAGAGAAAAATATAATTTATTATTTCTAAAAACTTTTAGTGATCATTTTAGAGCCTAGTTATGATACATTGATAATAATAGTGTTTCCATTTTTAAGCCAGAAAATTGTCCAAATATGGCGGAATTTGGTGAAATAGGAATGTCAAATGGCAGAATAAGTTCTCGCAATCTGGCAACCCTGGTCAGAACGGACATTTCTCCTCGTTTTCAAGACATTTCACCGCACACAAACTCTAGTTTGGACGTTTCATGGAGTTTCTAAACCGAGTAAACAAGAACACATAAAATGTCAACCGGACTTTCAGAGTCCGATTTTGGTACTTTAGTTGCGTGATTATCAATTTGGAGCATTGCGTTACGGAATCATCACTGTCATCCTCAACAAGATGATTCATCCAAAGACATCACGGACTTTTTTACCCTTGCCTTACATGCGTCTCGTTTTTTTGATAAGATAGAAATGAATTGAGTAGGGCTCTGAATCTAGAAAGAGAACAAAAGTGAGACCAGTGCACCATAGGAATTAATTTTAATTCCTTACATAACAATAAATTTAACTGGGCTCCAGATCCAAATCAAACGCGTTTACATAAATATTCTCTGATTCTACTTGTCAATATACGGCTTTAGCTACCCTTCAGGCACCCTTTAACGTACTTTTAATGTTGCAAATGCCAGTTGTTGAGCCACTTTCTATATTTCTGTTTGAAAATACCTTGTTTGAATCTTGTGTTGCTGTAATAGCAGATAAGGATGCCTGAAAAGTAATTTAAACCCTTAGAACTAACTCTTAAGCACAAACATATACAAAGATGTGTTTGGTTTGGATCCGGGATCCATGTAAACTCAATGTTTTGGAACATAATTGAAGGTTCAATATTAATTGCAATGGTGCTCTGACCTTACTGTTGCACTCTTTTAATACAGGGCACTAGGATTGAGTGCAAAGAGAATGAAACTATGTAAGACCAATATTTAAATGAGTGAAACAGGCCAAGCTGAAATTTCTATGAGATGTTGTAAAATGTGACAAGCACCATTTTCACATTTGTGATTAACTTGAATGAAGTTTTACTCATTTCACAAACTTAGAATAGTTGATAGCTTATCAAAAATCATTGACCAATGCTACATGAGCAAACATATCAAAAGACCTTTGTCTTAGGAACCAGGTGAAGAAAACCCTTTTCATAAGTCCACAGGGCTTAATTGTATGGCTCTTGTGCATGTACACATGTATGAAACTGAACATGCCATATTCAGCTTTAAACAAATAATTGTCCATAATCAAGGAAAACGTTATTGACCCCTCGGTTCCTTTTAGCCTGTGACTGGTTTGGCTTGGTCTTGTTATATTGAAAGTAATAAAGGTGGGGCTTCATGAAAACTGTTGAGGCGTGCATCAAAACCATCCATCAAACGTAAAGCCACGTTTTTGCAATCACGTGACTAAAGTACCAAAATTGGACTCTGAAAGTCCGTTGACATAAAATGTCAACATCTTGAAAAGTCAGTGTTGCCATTTTGAAGTCATTCCTGACCTAACCTGACTGATCCTAACCTAACCTTTCGGTTGAAGCGCTTGCAAGCAGGGTGGGGCAATTTTGAGAATTAAGCGTGACTTTTGGGACCAAGTAGGACAAAAGTGTCCAAAGTGTCAAAAGTGGACAAAAGGGTCCAAAAGTGGACGAAAGTGGACAAAGTGAACAAAAAGTGGGCAGAATGTGTCCAAAATTAAGTACAATTGTGCAAAAGGGGATTGACAAGCAAACACTTTTAAACCCTAAATCATGTTATTTCTTTACCAAAACTAGATGTGAACCAGCAAATAGAATCAGTAATCAAATAAAATCTAAGCTTTCTTCAAACACATAAATATGAAAGTAACAACTAGCCTTTTCACTAACGTTTTTAATTTCCAAGATATACACTTAACGAAATTCGTTATCTTGATACAATACAGCTTTAATAAAGTCAAAACAAATATCTTTAATATATTTTGAATGTTAATAAGTCAAAGCCACACTAATAATCAGGGCATTTGGTGGCTGGGTAATTTTAACAAAGTGTAGAGGCATGTTATCTTCCCATTCGTAATCCATCTATGATTCTCCCCAGCAGCCATAGAGAAAAATAAACAGAGTTCGTTTTCTTCTTGGTTCACAATCCGAAGCAAGTTCATTCTTTGCTGGTCTTCCTCCTTTCCCTTGGCACACGTCATAACATGGCGCAGTAGTTGAACTACGCCTCAACAACTGGCTACAACCTCCTCGAGCTCCCCGCGCCAAGGACACCCGTCTCACGACCCCACGCGAGCCCGTGACCCCCCTGAACTCGTGATCCCTCACAGCAGTTTAACCATGTCACGCGCGCTCACCTCGTCCAAGACCGCCATCCTGACCCGGGTCAAGCTCCTCAGGGCCGCCAACACGCCACAGGGCGACAGAGCCAACTCCAAGCCAAGTACAGTGAGCTGGAGGCCGAGAGGAAGACATTTGAAGTAGAATGGTATATCGCTACCTTGGTGAGGACACAAGCAGAGAAGACGCAACCCCACCGAGGCGGCCATCATGAAATATACGGAGAGATCAATCCGGATGGAGTCGGACTTCAAGCTGGTTTGATGCAGAAATCCTCGACATAGGAGTCGCCCTCCTAAACAGACCTTCCACGGCCCCGCCTCTACCATGCCGGCGCCACAAGCCGCCCCAGGCCGCCCCAGTTCATGGCTGGTTGACTCCCTAAAACCAATCACCCTGTCAGCGTCCTCTACGCCCCTTGAACTCCGGGCGTGGATGAGGCGCTTTGACGAGTACGCCGGAGCGTCCAACTGGACTCGGCCATAGATGCTACTCAGATGAGCGTCCTGAGGTCATGTCTATCCCTGACCTGTGCGACATCGTGGAGAACGTCACCAGCATCCCTGCGGCAAAGACCGGTTGGAGAGCCACTTCCTGACGTTATACCCCCTCTTTAACCGGCGCTGGGAGTTTACTGCGCCACAAAAAAGAACGGCAGGGGCTTCTTCCGACTACATGGCCGCCTCAAACAGGATTGCCTCCGAGGCCAGGTTGCGTGATATGACGGGAAGACGATCTTGAGGTGTTCTTCATCTGATGGGATGCCAAACCGAGACGGCTCCCTTTAAGAAGCTGAGGGAGATCGAGAAGCACACCCTCCAGAAGCTACACGCCGTGCCACGGCCTTCGAGGCCATTGCCGCCGAGGCTGCCAACACCCCCCATCGTCCCCGTCAACGTGGTGACCACCGAGGAGACCATTGAGGACATCATTGCCGCAGTGAGGCTGCTTGTCGGGGTGCGGGTCCCAACGTCACCAGAGGCCAGCTTGCCCGTTTCGTGAGAAGCTGTGCTTTAACTGTGGGAGAGTGGGCCACATACATGCGGTATGCCGCTCCCCCGAGGGAAGCCCGCCTCTCGTCCCCAGCAGAGATCGTGGACGCGAGCGCCAGCGCCACAATTCGACGTCCTGGGCGCCGTTAGCGACGCGACAAGGAACGCTCGGAGCCCGTCCTCTAGCCAAATCAATTCAGTGTTTAGGTCCATGCCCATCAACACAGTGTCCCGTCCCCCAGACAAGATCAAAGCTTGAGTGCGTCTCTAACGGTGAGCTCTTTGAGTTGTTGGCCGTCCCTGACTCTGGTGCAGCAAGGTTCCGTCATCCCCCAGAGGGAGTTCCCTCCACCATCCCCGTCACTCCGTCGTCCACCCGACTCATTGCCGCCAACGGCTCACCAATCACCAACCTTGGCAGCTCTCCGTGTCAGTTTCCGTGGCCGGGGGCGCTCCTGTAACCATGGACCTGTTGTATCGGACATCCCAGGCCCAGCCCTCATTGGTGCTCAGACCTGAAGGCCTAGGCGTCCTCCCCAACGATTTTCCGTCATCCACAGGTGCCATGACATTGTCACACCCCCACACACCAAGCCTCCTGCCTCTATTTCTACAAGGAGATCGTGTCGACCATTAGGGAAGGCTCGAGGCGCCAACTGAGGTTGATGAGATTTGAATGCATGGAATATGAGGTGAAGCAAGAAAGAATCGAAGCTCAAGCCTCCCACCACCAAAATTAGCCCTCTCCAAGGCCATGACCAAGTCTGTCGAGGCCGCCGTCATCCGCCTAAGCCGAGGAGGGTGGCAGGTATGATCTGGGACGAGGCTGCCCGTGGCGTCCTCGGAAACACGCTTGCGATGCAGCTGGAAAGCTCAAGAAAGGCGGCCCCCTCGAATAATCAAAATGAAGCAAAATATAGATTTTAATCCTTCTCAATTCTACACCGTGTTCATAGCGCTTTGTAGACGGCCTAGGCAAGGTGCTACTGTTTGGAGCGGGTCCATTTTGGTTTTGGTTCAGGGAAGGTTCCCGGGAGAAAAACTGGAGCC
>NC_081445.1:14880590-14890420 GCF_007210705.1 Tigriopus californicus | reverse complement strand
TATTGTCTGTTCACGAAACAAGATAATCACGAATTTTTTGCTCTATTCGATCGGCATTGGCGCGCAATTCGCCGTTCGGCGGTTGCCTCAGGTACAATATGCGTGTTTGAGCTTTATTCCATGTCACAAATATTCCCCAGGAAGTTTCCTTTTAAAAAAGGGAGATGTAGAGGCATGTTATCTTCCCATTCGTAATCCATCTATGATTCTCCCCAGCAGCCATAGAGAAAAATAAACAGAGTTCGTTTTCTTGGTTCACAATCCGAAGCAAGTTCATTCTTGCTGGTCTTCCCTCCTTTCCCTTGGCACACGTCATAACACAAAGATTTAAAAAAAAAAATTAAAAAAAAGCTTAGGAGCTGAATATCAAATATTCAATAATACTCTCATATTTGTAATATACATAACATATTGTAAGGAGTGCATGAATTACACTTTATAATACATCTAAAAACTAAGATATATGTTTCTTTAAGAAACATTGGGAATCTCATTCCTGACATCAATCGCATCTTTAAAAGTTAAAAATATGCCTAACAATGTCTCAATTAACTTACTTATGGAAGAAAAAACCATAAGTATAGGAAAATATGTCATTATTAGATTTAGCAATTCGTAAGAAATTCAATTTTTAATATTAGTACTTTAAGAAGAAATCCAAATGACTGATGATTTTAAGTAAAACATTTTTGCAAAAAGTTAATAATGTTGAATAAATGAAGCCAGATAACCAGAATATATGTTTAGCTTTCATTTCGATCCTTTCAAAGCTGCATTCTACTAGAGGAGACTTTGTTCCCTGCTTGCTTTCTAATCCAACGTAAGAAAAAAAGAGTTAAGAACCTGTCTTTCAAATACCTTTTTGGGTATGTTAGAGTATATGGCAAATGTTATAAGACTTATCTTGCTCTTGAACCATCAATGAGCAATTTTTGAAGTAGAGGGATAGGTTTCATACAGAATATCCTTTATATTTGTAGTTTTAAAGGTTCGTATTTTTGGACACTTTGGACACTTTTGTCCACTTTTGTCCACCCTTATTTTTGGACACTTTTGGACACTTTTGAACAGGGGGGGACAAAAGTGTCCAAAATGAAATGCCCACCCTGGTTGCAAGGCCTGGGGCGCCTAAGCCGCGGCGCAACAAAATGGCAACACAAGTATAATGTTACTCGGCTGAAAAACTGTGTGTAACGTTTACATCAAAATAGTTGTACTCCTATTGAAAAGACGTATTTCATCTACAAAGCATGGCAGCTTTGTCAAGAAACCCACTTGATGCCAAACTCGTTCATGGAGTGAATGAGACGCGAGAGGATGGATAACATCAGGTGATGTCGAACATACCGTGAAGCTAAGACATTGATTCTTCAGAAGAGCGTATCCAACACTACGGAATTGATTGACCCTCCAGAAAAAAGAAAGATGGATGACAGTCGATTCAATTGTAAGGCAACACTTCATCATCACCGGGCTGTCGGGGCCGTCACCTGCTTTTGAATCATCTGTGGCTCTCCAAGCAAGCGGCTACCAAAAGCACCATCCAAAAACTGAACCCGACGGGACAAGACCAATTGTATAATATTGTAAATAAAAATATCCTGATCCAATGAAATAATCTCGCAATAAAGATTTTTTAACAAAAACTGCATGGCTCTTCATGCAATCACTTATGTATTGATCTTTGTCTGATTTGACCTAATTTGACCTCACTCAGGCGGCAATTCGGATGGATCCGTGAAAAGTGATTGTGGCCTCTATGATAGTGAACAAGGACAAAATGAAGAAGCTTGAGAATAAATGCGCTCAACCAGATATCTTTCAAATTAACGAGTTTCCATTCACGATAAAAAAAAGCCAAAGCTCACAAAAACCACCTTTTGCATGAGGAACGTGCTTTAGTGATGTGGATTGAAAATAATACCGGAAAAATATTCTAGCAGAGGAAAAAGTGGAATACCTGATAAGATATATTTTTTTCAGTTTGGGGATCGTCTTGTGTATCTAATAGCCATCTCGTTCAATGGTAATCAGTTAACCTAGAGTGTGCTTGGCTCTTTCAAAAAGAAACCATATTTTTCTGAGTCGAATTGGCCATGACGCTGACACTTTTTTTAAATGAATCATTCTGTATCTAATACAAATTTATAACACCCTTTTCACACAAAAAGAGCGAAATTCAATTTTGACAGAAGCTATCCTCATTACAGATTAATGTTTATCTGATGAGTTCACAACTAAGTCCAATGTACTTGATGCGCATCACGAACTCAAATAGATATAGATTTTTTTTTGCGGACTTCCTTACCACTACGGGATTGGAATCCCAGCAGTTCAAGACGAGAAGATTATTCATTTTACTTGACTTTTATTTATATATATTATTTGATCGACCAACGATTTGGAGTTGGCTGATCTGGCTAATCCTTGAATATAAGGTTGATTCCGGAATTTTAGTCAAAAACTTGTCCAAGCCTGACTTAAATCCTACTACTGGATCAACGCCTACATAAGCCCTACGAATATTTGAGGGCAGCAAATTGAACAATGAAGGAGCCCGAAAAAAAGAGATGTGACTTCATTGTTTCACTAGCCTGATTCTGAGGGCTTGAAGGTGCACTGCTCGAGCTTTTGCAAACCTGCTGAACTAATTGATCCCAAATGGAAGAGGCATATTCAAGATGCGGTCTGAACAATCGACTTGTACAGAGTTAGCATCGTGATACTATCTCTGGACTTAAATGTGCGATATATCAAACCACATGTTTGAAAAGCCTTACCAACTTTCAACTGGATGTGCTCATCGAACTTTCCATTATCTTGGAGGACTACACCTAAATCCTTCATGGATGAGACCTGCTCAATGTCCTTACCTTCATCATCTAATAGTGGAGTGTCTAATGGCGTCGACCCCAAGTTCATTGAGCGGAATTTCATTCCATTCAGTGCCATGTTACTCGCAGCAACCCAGGAATAAATTTGGTCTAGGACCTTTGCCAGACAACTGGAATCCTGACCATTCCTACCAAATACCAATTTTGTATCATCAGCATAGGAAGAGATACTGACATTACTACTACCAGCTTCTGAAGCGGAGCAATGAAGATAATGAAAAGGACAGGACCCAAAATGGAGCCCTGAGGGACGCCCAACATGCATGTCACTAAGGGATCCCTCAAACTTAACTAATTGTTTCCTACCATAAATGAAACTTCTTAGCTAATTGAGAACCTTGCCTTGGATCCCAATCTCATGGAGCCTGTTAACTAAAAGACCATGATCTACTTGTCAAAGGACCTTGGCAAAGTCGAGATAGACTACATCAACTGATTCATGGCTTCTTAGTCCCTCAATAACCTGCTCAATATGTTCAATCAGTTGGGTAACGCTGCTAAAATGTGCTCGGAACCCATGCTGGCTAGAAGGCAGGACTTCATGGATATCAAGACATTTGACAAGTTTGAACTTCATAATCTTCTCAAACACCTTCGCATATTCGAAGTGAGAGAAATTGGCCTGTAGTTACTGGGAGTGACATATCTCCCCCTTTGAAAATGGAACATGAGCTACCTTCAGAGAAGAGGGGAACTTGCCCTGGTCCAAGATGCAACGCATCTAGTACGAGAAAACAGGAGCAAGAACCTGTGAGCATCTCATCAGAAACTGAGATGTCACCCCATCAGGGCCAGGGGAGCTCGCGAGTCTCAAGTCCCTGATGGCCTCTAAAGCATCCTGACTTGTGACTACAAGATCATCTAAATGTTCAACTTGACAAGCCTTGCCAGTCCCAACCAACTCATCAATAGAGCAATGGACTGTTGCTCCTAAACTCAGTGGAGTTGAAAACACACTAGAGAACTGATCTCCAAGTATGTTGGCCATAGTCTCTACATTGTCTATGGCTTCCCATCGACCTCAAAAGGCCCTACAGGGTGTTTTGATCTTTCTCTTAGAGTTTGCATAAGAGAAAACGCCTTCGGATTCGACCTCATCTCTTGAACAACTCTACTCTCCTTTTTCAACTGATCAGTCTCAATGGAGGCCTTAATTCTACCCTGGATTAATCCAACTTTCTTTGAAGGCTAGCCACGACTACTGGATTCAAAGTGCTCTGGAGCCTTTTTGCTAATTTGCAACTCCTTTTAAACAATTGCTTCCTATACTTCGGAATTTTAGACTCTGCCCGCCTTGCGCAACACTTTCAGGGATTGCTAGAGGTGAACAGACGTCCTCAAAAGCTAGAATCATTTTGTCTTAGGCTACATCTATGGGCGATTTTTTTTTTCAGCATTGAAATGAGATCAAGCTACCCTAAACTTTCTACAATCAACGGCCAATTTTCATCTTGGAATTTGAACTTAACCAGACCGACCTTTTTAATAATCTTTATTGCGACTCTTGGTCATGTCATGGCGGTAAAAATAACTGTAGAATAAAATCTGTTGTATATACATTATACAAAGGTTTGTTGATAAACAAGAAAAATGTCAAGAAGTTAAAGGCAATAAAATAGATGACTAGAAAGTGATATCACAATGAGTGTGACTAGAATTGGTTCAATGCACATGAAAAAAGTAAGAGGTGAGTTACAGATAGTACAAAGACAGGTAGGTAGAGGTAAGTGATGAAAATCTTGGCTATTGCAGTAGAGTGGATGGGCCAGATTGAACAGATCATTTGTCAACTCCGTCGCTGATGGCATTTTGGCCGGGAGCCAGACAATGATGCGTGACCGCCAATACTCCGAAGGATGTCAGGCCAAGGACAAAAAGTGTTATCAAGTCCTTGACCGGAAATGATAACTTGTGTCCGGACATCACCTCCGGAAAGGTCAGGTTCCCAACACTGTTGAACACTAACCTTGCCAGCCCGATGGTGAGGGGCTTGGTTTCACATAGAAAATGTGTCATGCATTGTTGGCATATTGGGGCACGCAAAGGTATTGTTTGAGGAACTTGTTGGTGAAGGTGGCATCGGCGGATTTGAGGGCGAATTGGGCGGAGTTGAGAAGCCAAAGTGTAGGCCGTAAGAAAAAATTGGGTGACGTAGATCTGGAAGAGTTGAAGTATTATTGGGAGGGGAAGATTCTTCATGGGAAGTCTATTGCATATGTATCTGATCGTGGCCCTGCCTTAGTTATTGTGGATTTGAGGTGGTTGGTGAATGAGAGTTGGGTGGAGAAGGTGAAACCGACATAGTTATAACTATTGACGATTTCAATCGGACTATTGTTAATATGGAAGGAGGTGGGAGGCAGACGACCTTTATGGAAAACCATGGCCTTTGTCTTGATGGTGTTGACTTGAAGACCGTTCTCTTGGCAATAACCGTGGAGTGTATTGATGGCATTTGCAATTCCACGGTTGAATTAGCCAAGAGAGCCAGGTCGTCTGCATATTGAATATATTGAACAGGAAAATGGTTGATGGTGGGGGCCTTGGTGTGTGAGGGCTTCAGGCAGGTCGGATACATAAAATTGAAAAGAATTGGCGATAGTAGATCCCCCTACGGAAGGCCAATGGAAGTGAAGTGGCAGGGATAGGTCCTCACCAGAATGAATGGAGCATCTGAGGCAGGACACAGATTGAACGCAGAACTCCTCACAGTTGGCGTTTGAGGAACAACCGCATTTGGTCCACTCTGTCTAATGCTTTGGAGAAATCCACTAAGCATCCATAAACTCTCCTCTTGTTGCTGATGTTGGAATGCACAATTTCATAGAGGAGAGTGGCTGCCGCGGTGGTTGAGGGCTTCTCCGGAAACCGAATTGGAACTGGGGAAGGACATCCCTATCCTCGGCCAATCTGGAGAAGCGGGCAGCTAGTAGGGTGGACATCATCTTCAAGAAGGGGTTTTCCAGGGCGATGGTCCGATGGTTGTTTGGAATGTCCCTGGATGAAGATGATGGCTGACTGCATCCACGCTGGTGGGAAGAAGGAAGAATGGAGGGCGAGGCTGAAGAGATCTTGGAGGAGTGGCTGGGTTGGATCCAGAGAAGTGAAAGTTGGAAAGGAGAGACCCCAGATGTTGAGGGGCTTTGCTCTTCATCTTCTGAAGGCCACGTCCATCTCGGGTTCCGTGAAGGGCTGCAAAAGGGGATGGTGTTCCTCTGGGCAGCTGGACCTCTCCACTACTGTTTCCGATGTCGATGCAAACAGTTCTTGACAGTGGAGGAAGAATTTACTCACGGGAATTTCCGAGTTGGTGGCGGCCTTTTTGGCACGTTTGTACAAGCCCGCCATCCGGGACGGGGCCGATGAAGAGAGCAGGTTCTCCACTTCAAACCTTTTGTGGGCTGACTTGGCGCTCCTCAGAGACTTGTGATATGCAATTCTTGCTATCGCATATTGCTCCCAAGTCTCCGGTGTTTGGCTCGTTTTTTGGCACTTCGCAGTTTTTGGACCATTTGACCCCTCAACTCTCAATGGTAGGCGCTGAACCATGGGGTCTTGAGTCCTCCTCTCCTCCTCTGCACGGAGGAGGACTCTTTAAATGCTTGCGAAATGCCTTGGGCCACTGCAGCTGGATTGCTCACAACCCCGGTGTTGATGGATAGCTGCAGGGCCTCAAGTTGAGCGGCGCACTTCTGCTCATTGACCACGCACCTCCCATTTCGAGTTACGCCCAGATGATGGAAATTTCTGGGCATCTTGAAGGTGACTGAAATCGGGCGATGATCAGAAACGGCCAATGGATGGACGAAACTGGCCGGAGATGGAATGTTTTCTGATATAAAAATGTGGTCGAGTACAGAGGCGCCCCGGGAGTAGGTGTGTGTTGGGACTCCCGGGTCGGAGCGCAGAGCGATTCTCCATTGGCTCAGGATCTGGGGGAGCTCGGAGAATTCACTTGAGTCAGGACGGATGTTAAAGTCACCACCAATGATGACTTTCTCTGGATTCTTCCGGCCGGTCTTACTCTAGAGCACGCCGGCTTTTGAGTAATGGCCGACCCTATCTTGAGAACATGATGATCTGACAGATTACTAGGTGTCACATGGACATACTGGATCAGATCAGGATCATTTGAAAAAAACAAGTCAAGAACGCTATTCGCTCTGAAAACTATTCCGCCTGGTTAGCTCTCGTCGTACTCTCTAGGAGTTGCTTCCTCAATGATTAAACTAGTTCTTCTGAAAAGGACGGACATTCTTAATCTAGTGGACAAGTACTTGTGCGATTTCGTATTCTTGAGTCTTGTGATGGAATGGATTTCAATTTGAAAACTTAAATCACTTCGTTGATGGTGATGTTGTCCGAGAATCTCACCAAAGACGAAAGCTAAAGTCGTCAAGTTGTATCAAATTTGATGAGAGACAAATTAATGCAGAAGTGATTGTGCACCTTATCAAAGCAAAAACAACATTGAAAGATCAAGGTCAAGATGTAAAACATCACTCACCAGTTTATGTTTAGTCCCTTGAGTATTCCAAGTGACCTTTAATTGATCAACGAGGGGCCAAGAGTATTTTCAAACATATGGGCCTTTATTTCGATGTGGTGGCCAACTTCTACTTAACGGCCTTTCCGGAATGGGGCATCAACTTTTCGTGATGCTTCGTAGAGTTCTAACTGGCCTCTATACGCACACACGCACAATCTCACCGCATCATCTAAAACTCTCACCATGGGATTCGTCGTCAACAAGAACTGTTAGTGGCGGTAGCTAGGAAGTCCGCAAAAATTCTGCATGGCCACAGATATAAACAGATTCGATACGCCCTTCCATTTGCCCGACGGAACCTGCACATGCTAGTGACGACAGTTGCGGGAAAAAATCTAGAATATCCGAAGCAAATAAAAAGGTTGTGTCCAAACCTTGGTCCAAACAATGTTTGAAGCACAAGACAATATGGAGATAAATTCAATGTAGATTAGTTAAGCTTCCTCACCACCCGTTTGAAACCTAACTGTTATTTACATGAAATGGATTTTGATCAACTCCAGTTGATCCAATGCTGGACGATAAACATGGATTAGGGATAAAGAAAACCAGGTTGAAATGGGCGAATATTGACACTTACATTTTGTTGCGGTCTTCCATGAAGCACATTTTTTATCGTACTAACTTTTACTGATGGGGTCAAATTAATAATCACGCTAGGATACAACCAGGGCTGTCAATTTACTTTTTCAATGGCATATGATATTACTGGTGGAATGTCGTATACCCGTTATGGTGCGTCTACACGACAAATGATTAGCCATCTGACAAACATTGTTTGCCATTTTACAAGTATTTCACAAACATTTCTCGATTTGAACATGTTTAAAGTTTGTTTGCCAAAGAGCAAATATTTCATGGACGACAGCATCCCCTCCATCTCTTCGAACCAAGGTGTCCATTTTCAGTAATTATGGAACTTAACTCATTCGATCCATGATGGTTTATAACAAAGAAAAAGGTATTGATTGTGGTTTATTTTGACTCAGGATTACCCCAACTTGGAGTATGAAGGGGCCTGGTATTGTCAATCAATGTTCAAAGTCATCAGATGTCATCCCGTCCCCTCTTCATTCAATAGTCACACTTCCATCTCCTAACGAGGATTGAATGATTAACGATCGATCGATCCATCAATCAACCAACCAACATAACGTCTAGCTCCGGAATCCGGATTCAACTCCTCCCGTCCAGACAATGAAAGTGTCGACCCCAGTCAACCCACCCACCCCGGGCCTGTCCTCGGGCTCAGCCCGGTCATGGACCCGGCCCCGGCCATGGTCCCGGTCCCTTCTTTTACGTCCGTCTGTGAGCAAGACTTGAGCGAGCCGACCCAAAGTTAGATGGATGGATGGATTCCTTGAACTCGTCCAAAGAAGACTGATCCGATTCAAGTTGAATCAGATTGTCAGAGACAACGGAATCATCGGCCCATACTACCTGGAGGTTCTTGGCCGGTTATTAGTCAGCCCATTTAAGCCATGAAAGCCAGATCAGTTGGATCTCAACGGATCGAGTTCACCCACTAACTCATTACTGTAAAGCTGCCCATGAACATCACCTTCCCTGTGAAATGCCGTCTGTTCTTGTGGGCGGGTCCTTATTGGTTCTTTAAAACTGAACTCTTTTTAGTCAATGCCATCTGTAATGTTAACTGCATATAAATATCCAAATTGTCTTTACCATGTTTAATGCTCTTACTATATTTGTGTTAACGTTTCTGACATGACCTTTGAACTATATATATCGTTGTCATATTTCGACCCGCTTGCCAAAGCTTGCCAAACAAAAACAAAGCTTGCCAAAAAGCCAAAACCCACAGACACACACGTGCCCCAGACCAAGTCTTTCTGCTCCCCAATGCCAGGTTGGCACACGTTCACATCAACATAGTTGGTCCCCTGCCACCATTGAAGGGTCACACACACCTTTTCACCATCGTGGACAGGTTCACGCGCTGGCCAGAGGCCATCCCGATCTCTGACACCTCCACTGAGGGTCTCTTGGGTTTTTTTGCTCTCAACTGGGCCAATCAGTTTGGTATCCTGACTGAGATCACCTCCGACCGTGGGGCTCAGTTCACCTCAAAGCTTTGGGCTGTTTATATGACCCTTCTTGGGTCCAAAACAACCAGGACCACGCCTATCACCCCCAGGCAAATAGCCTCGTGGAACGCTTCCACAGGAACCTCAAGGAGGCCTTGATAGGGCGACTCACAGGGTCTAACTGGGTCAACGAACTTCCCTGGGTGCTTCTGGGAATCTGTACTGCTCCGAAGGAGGATCTTCGCACGTCATCGGCTGAGCTAGTCTACGGCGCTCCTCTGGTTGTGCCCGGCGACTTCCCACCATCCCCTCGAGCTCAGCAACGTCCTTGTTCTTGACCAC
>NC_081445.1:14880313-14880557 GCF_007210705.1 Tigriopus californicus | reverse complement strand
ATGGGGCTCAGTTCACCTCAAAGCTTTGGGCTGTTTATATGACCCTTCTTGGGTCCAAAACAACCAGGACCACGCCTATCACCCCCAGGCAAATAGCCTCGTGGAACGCTTCCACAGGAACCTCAAGGAGGCCTTGATAGGGCGACTCACAGGGTCTAACTGGGTCAACGAACTTCCCTGGGTGCTTCTGGGAATCTGTACTGCTCCAAAGGAGGATCTTCGCACGTCATCGGCTGAGCTAGTC
>NC_081445.1:14878911-14880277 GCF_007210705.1 Tigriopus californicus | reverse complement strand
GGCCGAGGTTATAACCCTTTTTACGATCTTGCAGTTTTTCGCGGGATAACTTCAGTCGATTCTGATCATGAGTGACTGCGTTCAGTTATTCCCCTCGCTAAACCATAATGAAACGTTGCCACAGTCCAAGTTCCTTTTTCCAGCTCTCAACTGCCTCATGCGGGCTTCCTTTTTATCGCGTAAGCGGTGCGTTCCAACATTGCTCACCGCTTGTCCACTAGTAAGGGGTTAATAATGTGATATTGTTAACCGCTTGGCCAGTAAGCGGGAAATAAAGTACTTTAATGCCCCGGCTTCTTCCACGTAGCAAGATGGTGAGACAGTGACAGCTTGGCGTAGTAGGGTCGTAGAAAATTGGGCGGAAGGCCCATGAGACAAAATCGATCAGGAAAAGGCTATATTAACCTGGAAATGCGGGGGCTCATCCCCAGTGCCCGGTCTTGCTCATTTCATTTTAGTTGACGCCCCTAGTGCTGACGCACTCGTGGCGCCAATAAAATGGAACTTCCGCTACCGAACCCTGGACATTATCTCCCGCATTTCCAGTTTAACAAATACCTATTCTTCACCAAAACGAGTCTTCTTCGAGGCTCAACCAACGGGTGCCCAATTGGAAGTCTTGAGGTGCCAGCTGGGTGACGTCAAATGCGGGAACACGGCAGGGGCCGACCACAACAAAACAAAAACAAACGTGGCTTCCTAAACAAGCCAGACGTGAACCAATTCTCAATTTTGTGACCATTTGACCTCTCCATGCGTCAAAGTACTTGAGAATTGATCAAGTAGATGTAGATGCTCCAGATCTCGATCATTTTGCACCTACCCCGTGTCCCAAAAACATCGGCCCGATCTTTCTGACACGGGTTTTGGTATCATGCAGCCTTGCAACATTGTGTTTCCATATGTCAATAGAGAGCTATGACTTTCGACTTCAAATATAAACCCCTTTTCGTGATTGTGAAGAACGAAAACCGTCAGGCTTGTGCCATCCTTCCCCAAGCAAGTGACATGCTGAGGAGCTTGCTCATATATACCTCTAGACCATATTATATCGGGCTCAAACACCTAAAATCTGGACAAATCTCAATGTGACCAAATTCAGTGATTAACCCTATATATTGAGAGCACGGCACTCATCACCCACATATCAGCTTAGAATCCAGATTATTTAACAAAGTCTACAAACCTAAGTATGGGTTCAAGAGCATGTGCCCATTGTCCGGCCCAGAATTTGCGCCCCAAGCCCAAAGAATTTCCACTGAGCCAGAAGGACCTAGGATCTGGACTTCCCGCAAAACGGCTGTGGATTGGGGATGTTGACCACGTGCTGATCGCCATGTTGCTGCTGAAAGGGCTCATTATGAGT
>NC_081445.1:14828767-14878860 GCF_007210705.1 Tigriopus californicus | reverse complement strand
TCTAGTCATTTACCACCACTCGGCCATGCAACATGGCGCAGTCGGTAGGATCGACTGCTGCCCTCTGTTGAGGCTCTCCCGTCCGAGGGATCGAGCAGGAGGCTCTCCCCATGAGCGGGATGGAGCAGGAGGCTCTCCCCATGAGCGGGATGGAGCGGATTAGCGCTGTGTGTGGATGGATTGCCGTTTGTGCCTCTGGATGAAAGGAACCGATGCCCACTGCCCCTGGATGAAAGGAACCGATGCCCACTGTGCCCGTGGATGAACGCGCCCGATGCCCACTATGCCGTGGATGAACGCGCCCGATGCCCACTGTGCCCGTGGATGAACGCGACCGATGCCCACTGTGCCCGTGGATGAAAGCGACCGATGCCCATTGTGCCCACGGACGAATCCCATCAATACTTTGCCCGGGAGATCTTACTTCCCCGGATGTCTAGTCAATAAAAACGTTTCTAGTCATATTTGTAATTGGTTATTGTTCCCGTGCTGGCTCCCCAATCCTCCCCCGGGAAGGGAGATGTTGTATTCTCGTTCTAGTCAACAACCACCACTCGGCCATACAACAATTACACACAGGATGATGTGGTTTCTGCCCTTGTACTCCTCACCATGAATAAAAAAGCCTTTGAGTATCTCAGAAACAGCAAAGATATTCTCCTGCCCAGCCAGTATCAAAGTGATCAAAGAAGTAAGCCGTGCCATGATCAAAGAGGACCAGTACAATTATTCCGTTTTATGCTTCGATGAGATGGAAATTCGCAACAGGCTTGAGATAAAGCTGAAATCTCAGCAAGTTTATGGCCCGTTCAAAAAGCTTCAAGCCGTTATGATAAGAGGATTGGTTCAAAGCAAGAAGCAACCCATTTATTACAACTTTGATACTCAAATGTCAAGAGAACTATTGGAAGAAATAATCATTCACCTCGAGAGCGAAGGGTCATTATACCTGCAGTGACCTTCGACCTTGGAAATAAGAAACTCATGTCCCAACTAGGTTTTTCCACCGAAAATACCACCTTCCAAATCCAGCCAATCCTCACAGGAAGGTTTGAATGTTTCCCGATAGCCCCCATTTGCTTAAGTTGATGAGAAATCATCTGTTTGATAAAGGGTTTCTTGATGTTCCAAGTGAAAACAACTCTTTAGTAGCCCTCACCAAAGCAGATTTCCAAGCTCTCCTTGATCGAGATTGTGGCGAACTAAAAATTGCGCCAAGACTACGGGAGCTTCACGTTCATTGCCGAGGTAGCGAAAGGCAAGGAGTTTGTCTGGCAGCTCAACTTTTGTCCCACAAGACTGCAAAAGCTATGACGTTCTTATTCAGTGGACATGAAGCAGCCGCCAAAGGATGCGCCATTGACCTCATGAATGATTGGTTTGACGTGACGAACAGTCGTCTAATGTTGGACCCAAAGAGGATGAAAAGCGGATTCGTTGTTTATCTAAATGAACAAAGGAGTGTATTGGACAAGATGGAATGGTTTTTGAACACGTTCCAAGTGATCGGGCAGACGTCAGAACTTCCTTGGAAGATAAGAATTGCCTCAACAAGGGGATTATTCCAAGAGCTATGCGAACAAGGGTCCCTTCAATTTCTACTAATGTCTCGGACAAACCAAGATTGTTTGGAAAACTTCTTTTCGAGAATGAGAGGTATGCATACACACTAGTCACTTTAAACATCTTTTAAAGTTTTGACGGAAATTCCCAAACACATCTTGGCATTTCTCTGTACCACAAAGTCATAGGGATGAACTTTGGTTTCGTTACTTTATTGTATAGCCGATAAAAAAAACTTACATGGCTAAATCATTGCAATTTTTTTTTCAAAAACGTATTCAAAGAAAATTGGGTACACAATTAGTTAGCACTTAATTATGTATCATGATATCGTCAATTACACGGCTAGCTAGTTATAAGGGATTTAATAGTCCAAATGGCGTTGTTTTTTAGCCCCAAACTGGCCGGTTATATCCCAATTCAATTCCCCAAAAAGTTGATATCAGTTTTCAATTTCACGAAAAGGAAAAAATATTTTTCTTTTTCTGATATTTTCTCAAAATAGCTCCAAATACTATGTATTATGTCAGTTAAATTACACTTAGAGTGCAATCTTTTAAAATGTGTTTTAAAATCATCATGATTTGGCGGGTCCAAAAGACCACTAAAAATTCTTGATGATTCCAAAACCACGGAAGTTAATGAACTGACAATCGCCAAACCTCGGGCCACTGTCATCATAACAAACCCAATTTCTAGGTCAACCGTCTCCATCTCGATTCCTTCTGCTCGCTCTTGAGCTCAATCTCTGGTGGGCGTGTGGGTGGGTGTGTTTGGCATTGGTCCCGCGGTCAGCCATGTGCGCCTCGTTTTCGGCCCGTGCCCCATCGTTCGACCATCCCAACTACTTTTACGACCTCATGCCCGATGACGATAACGAGAGCCCGCCTCAGTCCGTGGCACGGGCCATCCCTCGGCGATCCCGTCGATCCATCCCGACCCAAATGCGGTGAGCACCCTGCATGGCTAGCATTTCGTACCCTTTAGCTTGACACTGACCTTTGACCCGGACGGGATTGAGACCCATTCATTCATCCATCCATCCATCCATAATCGCCCGCCATCTTCCAGATTCTGGACAATAAGTAAGGGCACCAAAGGAACTTTGAGTTGGAAGGGTCCCACTTCTAAGTAGTCGGGGTCATCATTGATGACGCACTCTAGTGGGAAATCATGGATGCCAAGATAGGTAAAGCTTTACTTGAACGGACCTGGACGAAGCCATTAGGGGGATTGAGGACATCTTCAAACATGATGGTGGAGCAAATGTTAATAAGATCCAAGTGGATGGCCATACGAGTTATCACTGACGTGAGAAGCACTGATTAAGTGGCTAAGCCCAGCTAATTAAATTGGCTTACGTACAAATTGGTTTAGAGGGCTGCTGAACTAGTTCCCAACTAACTTACCGTAATTTAACTCCAGCTAAACTGGCCTGATTTTAATCCAGCTCATTTAATTGCTTCTCACCATGAAGGTTATTTCAAGCCCTTTAAAATCTAAAACTATGGTCATATGATATTGAAAAACGTTAGTTTTATAATATAATTAAAATATTTTGATTATTCAATAATATTGATCTTCCCAATATTTTTGTTATTTTTTTCAGATCTCGTTCTACTTCCCCGTACGTTTATTCTGAAGACGAGGACAGAATGTCGTTGAATTGGAGCTCCGATGGCAGCCAGGAATGGCTTCCATCCGCGTCTCTGAGTTCCGGGGGTTCCTCGGGTTCATCCACCAGGGGTACCCCCATCCATCCCGCCCACACACGTCCGAAGAGGGCGGGTTGGGAACAATTAGACTTGGAAGATTCGTTGATCTGGCCTCAAATCGAGGAGGAAGTCCGCTCGTTTTTGGACAAACTTCGGGGTCCTCGGGTCCCGGGCAAACCAAAGGACTCGAAACGAGTGGCGTCTACGGGTAAAGAACACTTACTTGTCTGAACGTGTCACATCCTTTTTAAGAGATCAATTGGGACATTAAAGCAAGAGAAAGGAAGATGACGTCACTATCAAATTTTGAGAGGTCACTCGTACTTTTGAGGCTTGATAGTGGATTAAATTAGAGCTCCAATTGACTTATTCATTAATGAAAAATCGTTCATGTACGATGTAGCATTGCATCACATCATTAACATGCTTAATAATACTTTCGAGCTGAAAAAAGCTGTTTTGGCGTCAATTTTCTCTTTTCACGGAAGACTTTTGTTGGACCCTTAGAAATGTACTTTTGTTTTATATTACTCGTTTTATCTTGATTTTTAGGGAGTCGTATTTGCTCCTAAAAGAGCCAAGGAGTTAGCTAAGTATTTAAAAATGATATAAGTTTTTGAATCAGGGTTTTGTGATCAATAGGGAATCTGAAAAAAGAAAAATTGGAAGGGAACGATATCAAGTCCTAGAAATGCAAGCTATTTCATAAAGTATTTGAAACAAGGCAAAAACTCAAGAGAAACATTTGAAACAAAATCGAAAATTTGGTCAGTAAAACCCCTTGAATGCTTAAAAATGCCTCAAATGATGTCCCAAGAATACTTATTAATCTAATCAAATGTTTTCAATCTCGGTAGTGGTCAAAGTTTTTGCATTCTTCCTGTGAACCGATCTTTCATCCCCGGTTCCACGAAACATTTATATTAGAATAGTCCTCTCATTGGGACATCTCATTTTGGGGGGCCGAAGAGACGCAGTTACGCCTTTGTGATTTACTAAACGATTAGTCGTAGCCAAAGTCCAATGGCGAATCAAATCAGTCTCAAGTATGGTTTAATTGCTTAGACGCCACAGTTCTTGCGTCAACATAGTTATAGATTAACTTTGACCCTTACCAACGGCTGAACCATCCGTGGCTTCTCTTTTATGTAGAGAACGAGCCCACCACTTCGATCCCAACGGGGCCAATTCGGCCCATCCTGTCCAGCAAAGTCCTGGCACTCCAGGACCTAGAACTTCGCGATGCTCACTTAACGGATGTGCTTCAGTACCAGAGGCTATCTTTCCACTTCCCTCGGATAGAGTTCCCGACCAAAAGCCAATGTGGTGAGCTCATGGAATGGATCCTGGTCGACCACGACTTCCCGTTGCCTAAATTGCATTTCTTTCGGAGAAGCACGTTTCTCATGGATCCAACGGAGGTGGAAGAGCGTTTCCTCCGAGAGAACTTCCCGGCTTTCACCACAGATCCTCTGTCACCTGAAGAGAACAATGTCCTGATCAAGCGCTTGAAGTTCGTGTTAAAATGTTTGGGTTGGTCCAGTCGGGATGTCATGCGAAATCTGACCGAACTGGCCGTGGCCACCAAACGAGGTAAGATCTGACTTAATAACAAGACTAAAGACCACAATGATTGAAGATTTCGACTTGGATGCCCAATCCTAGTGACCGTAGAGGTTTAACGTGCGTTTTGAGAGCACCTTCAAGCCCTCGAGGATCCAGGCTAGTGAAAACAATGAAGTCCACATCTCTTTTTTCTCGGGCTCCTTCATTGTTCAATTTGCTGCCCTCACATATTCGTAGGGAGTATGAAGGTGTGTTGATCCAGTAGCAGGATTTAAGTCAGATTGGGACAAGTTTGTGTTTAAAATTGCTGATCAAACCTATATTCAAGGGTTAGCCAGATCAGCCAACTCTATTTCGTTGGTCAATCAAATAATATATATAAGCAAAATTTAATTAGAATGAAAAAGTTTTTCGTCTTGAACTGCTGGGAGTTCCATGCCCAGTAGCAGTCCCAGTAAGGAAGTCCGCCAAAAAAATAAATCCCTCTCCAGATTGGTGTCCTGTTTTTGGGTGAGGACTTAAATGGGATTCTTCAATTTTCAACTAAAGCTATCATGATTCCAGCACCAAGAACCACTCAGATTCTTGACAAATATGTCAATGTTTTCCACGCACAATTTGCAGAACGCCGGATGTTGGGGCGCTTTATTTTGGCAGCCTATGTGGGCCGGCCATTGTTGCACTACCGGCCCTTGTCCCAAATTGTCAAAGCCATTCTGATCCTCACCCACACCCACAAAGTGGCGGACATCCGCCAGCGAGACCTCGCGGCCATCCAAAGCTCGATCTCGGCCAATAAACGGAAAGGCTGGAGTGCCCTTCGGAAACACTTCAACGTGGTCAGACTGGTCAAGGATAAGCAGATCAAGGCTGCCAATTCACGTGATATGCTGCAAGAGGAGATGAAGATCGTGTTCTTGACAGTCATGCGACACATCAACACTACAGACCTGACGAATATCGATCACAAAGACGTACCCATGCCTCTGTTGGCTGAGGTTACCAACAGAAACTCGTTCAAAAGGGCAACCTTTGCCAAGCTCTTGGGCAGGCTCAAACGCCTGAAAAATGGTAAGGACATTTAAGTGGGATCTGGATTGTTGGTTATGTGAAACCACGGTGAAGTTGTACTCTGTGGTGCCCGGTTTTCCAAGGCATCCTCAAGCAGACAGGTGTGACAAGGTATGAGGGCTGATTCAATTTTTTTGCAATGAATATGCGAAATAGTCGAGAGGCTGGCATCGCAAACCTCTGGTCGGGCCCAAACTTGTGACATGCTTTGGGCTAAACATTGGTGAGTCTGCATACCATTCAATTGATGAGGTTGACGCGACAATCAATGTAGAATAATCGATCCAATTTGAACTTTGTTGATTGATGCCATCTCACAAACAGCTAATTAGTGAACATGTTTTGTCGGGCAAAAAGCAATATCTTTTTTTTCAATGGACAGCGCTTCATTATTGTGGGGTTTGGAAAAGAGGGCGCTTGAAAGAAGTCTTCTTTTGTGGCTTTTGATGAAGGTTCTCTTCAAACGAGAATTGGCACGAAAAGGGAAACACAATCATATTGACCAGCTTAACAAATTGAAATCCTAATAAAGATCAAGCTTACAAAATGAAGGCATTCATCTACTGCAGGGTGGAGAGAAATAGCGCAATTGATTGATTTGCCATTAAAGAACAAAGCTTTGTAAGATTAATGAAATAACACAATACATACTAACGGCATACAAAATGGCTATTAAATCAACAAGGATGATGTTCTGAGCATATCACTTGACAGAGGCAAAAACCAAGCAACCCTCTATTCACTCTCCATGACTGCTCTCGTACATATCTTGCGCCCCAGTGGCAGAAAATGTGCTCCTGTCTCTTTTGATAGTGGAAAATGAGCAAAATTTGAGTTTAGAAAACTGAAATGAGCAGATGGTCATAGCTTTAAAATTTACATATGATATTTTGATTTGAATTATTGACGAATTAGTTTTTCAATGGGAAATGTGACATACCCGCTATTTCCGCCCACCCTGTATTGAATTTGAACTGTCTTTTGGAAAACAGAGTTTCCAGGGAACTGATAAAAAAATGGAAAAAGCCAAGTTGTTCCTTACAGCAAATCTTGTTTTTTTTTTTTTTTTTTAAACTAAGCTCATTAGAAATGATACCAATGGAAATAGGTTTTCATTGAAAAATATTTGATTGCTTTATTAGTAGGACCGGCCAAAACTTACACCCAATTTGCATAAGAAATCAACCGAATTTGCGCAAAAAATGCAAGTAAACTTTCCAAAACATGGGCATCAATTCGTTCTGGGGGTCTGTATCTATTTTTGCCTTTCATATCAGACAACATGTAGATGAAAAGGAAAATTATATCATAATATAGTCCAGCACCTGGACTTGAAAATGCTCTCCTTAGGTAACTAGCGCTTGCCTTGTCCATGGTGCCTCCTGCCCTGATCAGTAGGGCTCGGAAATTAAAAAAGATTTTTACGGCCAAATAATCACTAACAAATATTTCTGAAAGCACGGAAAACCTGTTCACAGGGAAAAAATTCTCAAAGAAGGTACCAGATTATGAGCACGAGACGATCAATTCCAACGTTTTGATAATCCCGAAATGAACCCTTGTGTGAAAATACCATCACATTGAATTCAGGTAAACAAAAGCTCGTTAAGATGAATAAAAGACATAGGTATTAAAGTATAAAAAGTACTTTTTGTGAAAGAGATTTGGAAAAAAAATCAGCCAATAAAATTTCACTTTTCTAAAATGACCGGGATTCTTGAAAATTAGTCATAAATATTGATATTTTTTGCTGAAATGGCTCAAAATGCACAATGAATTGCAGAAAAATGTCAGATATTGCTCTTAACTTGCAAAACTTGCAGATGCAATAAATTTGCAGATAAATCTGGGATATGCAAGTTTCTTTGTAAATTTGCACAAAATGCAGGATGCAAGTTTTGGCCGGCCCTACTTATTAGAGTGTGCTTTCTTAGTGTTGTCAGCCTCTTGATTCAAAGTTAACCCAGATTGATCCAAAGGGTTTTCTTTTTGTTAAGTGTTTGCAATTACCCATCTGGATTGGATCGGCTTTAAACTCATCTGGATGGATATGTGTATTCAAAATCCATGATAATGAGCTTATGCGCATGGGCCTCACAACGGTTAATCACAACGGACAATTTTGCCTGAGAAATCTCACTTTAAAATGGACTACTTTTTTTCCATCTTTGCGATTAACAACGGGTGTAGCTTTTAATACTCCCTCTCTATTGAATGATTCCATAGGCGTCGACGCGCAATCTCATTTCCACAACCAAAGAGACATCCTCCAGGCAGTCATCGCCCAAGGGGCCACCAAACCCACTGAGATCGACTGGAGACCGATTGAAAATGGCTTCCCCAGTTACACCCGCGGATGTCTCATGAGTGTTTTATACCACTCCATGAAGCCCGGGGATGGGCAAACCATTCGCGAGCAATGGCTTGCATCCTATCAGCGTCGACTTCAACAGACTTACAAGAACAGCCGATTCTCCGCCACATACAACAAAGACATGGAACAACTCAAGGAGGCCTACCAGTGGGCCAAAGAGGCGTTTGAACAAGACGACAAGGCCAAGATCTCCATTCCCAAGGAAGATGGCTCGCTCTAAACTCGCGCTTCATGCCCTCCTACCTCCTTACCTCCCTACCTTCCTTCCTTTCTATGATTCGTTCCTTTGTTGGTTAATGACCATCGAGTGGATCCTTTATGAAGGGGTGTTCGTGGGAGAATCATTCATTCATCATTGCCCGAGTCCTTTTGTGATCCCCCTTCAGGTATTTCCCCCAGCCCCTTTCGATTTAGACCCGACGAGAATGGTTCGCTCTTGGGTGAGAATGACGTCATCGCCATCTCCATCCTCTTCATCTTCCCGTCGCTTGACGTTGTCAACCCGTGTGAGAAAGTCCATTGCCTCGCAAGAGATGTCTATTAAAGTGTTATATTGATTGACTAAGACAAAGTCAAAAGCATGCAGCAAAGCGTCTTTTCAAAAACGCCTGTTCACCAACCGTTAGTCCAAGAGAGGGAATTCGCCCTCAGAGAACGAACCCACTCGTTAATAAACGTACAAGTAAATACCAAAGGAGAAGGAAGAGCCTTTGGAAGAAGAAGGTGGTACTTATTTGCTTGGGGTAACAAATGAGCTTGACCTTTTACCTCCGATCGAACCAGGGATGAAGGGCTGTGGATCGATGGGCATTTTGGGACCAGACTGATGGACGACCAATTTTGACCCTCTCGCCAATCCACGCTTATAATGAAGTGACTTTATTAGAGCCGAACTTTTTCAGAGTTATTAGTTTGAAAATGAGCACAGAGGACAGAAAATGATGGAATGGAAGCTTTTTAGAAAGGCCCAAGTATTTTTACTACATGCATGGATGCAGGCCGACAAAAATGTCGATTCTGATTTAGCCCATACAACGAGACATTCTTGTATAATTATTGCGTGAGGTGAATTGGAACCTAATTTTGAAACTGAAATGATTTTTGTAAAAGCGAGAGCAATTTGAAGTTTGCCACAATCCCTGAGTCAAAAAAATCAGCAGACTAGCTTTTTCTAGCTCAGATTGCAAAAGTAACAAATATATTTGGTAAGATCGAGAATGGATCATGAAAGTAAACACTCATTTGAGCATTATAAAAAAGAAGCTTATATTTTGCAAATAGTTTGGTATTAGAACTTATAAGTAATACATTTTTGCACATGTGAAGTTGTCTCTTCAATCGCACACTTTTTCTTGTTTATTGTTTCAAATATGTCAAGCTCTCCCAAGAGTACCTGCCTTAAAGTGGTGAAAGATCATAAAAAAAGCGTAGGTTTCGAAAAAATGGACTCGTTTTGTGATTCCTCCTGTTTATGTAAGACAAAACTCAATAAAGTCCCTTAACTAGGGATCGAGAAAATGTTAAGTCCTCTGGAGCAAAATATGACCTTTATGATATCTCAAAATGACGTCAAAATTATATATTTTTCTTGCTAAAAGATCATAATATTGCTTTATATTTTACTTATATAAGCATCAAAGCCTCATGTTTATTCATTTCAAGTTAAATAAATTTAGCTGTGTGTTCAAATGGGAACATATATTTTGGTTAAAAATCATGAATTAAGGCTTGAGAAGTTGGCTTTCAAGTAATGGATGCACTATCGACAAAGTTAACTTTTCAATCAATGAAGCACATCACTTGTCCCTTGTCACCTAAAATTTTAATGATACTTACGTTTGAGGTGATTTTGCTTTGTTAAGACCACTTAAAAAAAAACAATTTTGAAAATTCTCAATGGGCCAGCTACGAACTTTCCATGCCACCAGGTTTGGAGCTTAACTAAGAATTTACAACTTTGCAATGTTGTGGAAAAACATTAGACTAAAAGAATGTTGAAAAGGATGTCGAATATGTTCTCAAATATGTTTGGCCCCTTTTTATATTATACTCTTATAAAAGGAACGATTTTTTACCCAATGACTCATGAATCGACAGAAACACTTCCTCGTTACTTGTGCGGATTTAATTGCTATCTCATTAATTTACCTTTTCAGACAACATTTACTTGATAACCTCAACCAAAATGGACCCTCTGAAATGGGGAAAGCAGTAGCCTTATGTTAATGCCTGGCATGGAGGAAATAACGAGAATTGTTCCCTAAAGTCAGCCAGGGCGCGCACTTTATTTATGAACACTTTTGTCCAATCTATGTCCAATTATTAAGGTAAAAGAATGATATATTTTTCACTATTAAGATGTGTTTTCCATAAGCAAGCTGTCAAAAGTTTTGTTAGGCAATGTTTTTGGTTTTCAAAGATGTATTTGATGTCAGATAAAAAGAAGAAACATTTTATTCTAACAGAAAAGAATAAATCATAAATGATTGATGTATGATTTATTAAAAATTGTCCTTGAATATTTGATAAGCAGCTACTCAGCCATTGCAAATATTGCAAATTTCATGGCTTAGTACATTTTTTGAGATTTTGGAAACTTTTTGACACTTTTGAACACTGTCCCAAAGTCAAGCTGATTCACACAACTCAACAAAATTTGACCCTTTTTTTAGCACAACTCACTTGATACTTGACAATTCAATTGGATTGAAGAGCGAGTGCGAGTACAAAAGCGAAATGACTACAATTAGAGGGATTAGCACTTTAGCTGCATTGCTTGTCTAAATCATAATTCGTCCTCCTCAAATTGCTCTAAATCAGTGTTACTCCACTACATTCTGTTTGAGGTTTCTTCACTTAATATGGCCTATAAATTCCAAAAGGTGCGCTACTTGATCCTCTTTTAGGGTGAGTTGATGTTCATGCGTTTACCAATTGGTGTTCAAAATATACGTGAATGTATTTATCTTGATCTTAGTAGACAGTTTTTCCGAACTGTCGAACACAAAATAATAAGAATTTACAGCTTCAATTAGGTACCCTTTAAACGGTAATTATTTACTTGAAAGATTGCAATCGTGTCTGAAATTGGTGAACTTGAATGCATATTTTGTTTGTTTATTTTCCTTCGGTTTTTTTATTAAATATGTGGCCCCCTTTGCATTATAAGTTAGATAGATATTTTGATGTTTTGGTCCCCAAAAGGGTTTTAAGTTTTCCACCTAATACCCTTCCCTGCACATTGCAATGACTTTTCATTGGGATTTCGGTTCACGTTTGGTGTAAATTTTCGTAGCCTTAAACTTTTCGTTCGACAAGTGGCAAAGATATTTATGGTGTACCTTCGAAAAAGCCAGATGTGTTTTTACTCTCTAACGTGTTCGGCGTTAAATTCTTTTTTCGTCGAGAGCAAAGGCTTCATTACTTTTGGGACAATCGATGGCAACTACGAATCTTTCATAACTTAATCCTCACGCGTGGCCAACGAGGCATTTTTGACCGAATTACAAAAATCAGCGAAGAGATGGGGGGGTCAGCGTCAAGGGCTAAAATCTATCTCTTTCATCTATCTCTTGAATCAACATCAATCGTTTCGAAAGCACTCATCAAATGTTTTAAATGCGAATAACAATAATGATAATGAGTCTCCATGAAGACTCAAAACTGCAACATAAACCATGCCCAATCTTAAATACAAGGTTGCCCTAGAGCACATAATTCGAACAGGATACAAGACCAAATATTCCATGAATTATAACGTTATATATTACTGGCAAGAAACCTCATTTCCTTGCATTGGTCAACTAACAAGAAAATAAGAGGTAAAATTAAGAACTACCAGGCTGTTTCTTTCAATTGGACCTAAACTGTAGAATTGTCGAGCCGTGAGCCCGTTGACCATTGGAAAGAAGACTGACTGTCCCCTCGTCATCCTCCTCTTTCTTCTTCTTTTTGTTCCCTCTCCTTCTCTTTGTCCCTGCGCTTTTAACTCTTCCTAAATTCCGAAACCCTGTCATTCTTGTCCTCGATCACGTCCAAGGAACACTAGTTGAGGATTTCCCGAAGTCTCACTTCAGTTCTTGTTACCCGGTGAGTTGAAATCATGTAGAGACATAACGCTTTGTAGATCATGGTTTGGCAGAGTCCCACGATTCCGCATCTTAAGTGCGATTTTATGGAAATCTTGCGTCTGTCTTAAAAAAGGCGCTATCATGTATTTTGGTTTGGCTTTTCACGGGCTTTTCTTAACGCTACGGGGAATTTAATCCCAGTATTATTAAAATGAAAGGTTGGGTTTCGTCTATTTTGTACCTTTTAACCCTTATATGATATTTGGTCTACCAACGAATTTGAGTTGGCAGACAGAACTAGGATTGAAATGTAGGATTGATTTGAAGTTCTAGTTAAAAATTTATCTTAGTCTGCTAACGGATCAACAACGCCTACGTATTCCATATGAATATTAGTAGCAAGGATTCATAGTTTGGGAATCATAGCATTATCATAAAGTCCAGGTACCGTTCTAAAGAAAAACGTAAACTAAACTTTTCAATATATGCATGAACAATTGTCGATATTAAAATTTAGCTCTATGTCTGGCATAATCGAACACATTTATTGCAACTCTTGGTCATCAGATAGCGTAAGAATGTGGATGTGTAAAACTTGAAGAAACGTAATTAAGAGTGAAAAATGACGTCTAGTCTATAAATGTTCAAAGTAATACAATGTGGGACTAGGATTTGATATCAAAATTAGGGTGAGTAGAATTTGTCGAGTTCACGTCAAAAATAAGGACAAGGGGAAGAGCAAACACAATTAGCACCTATTCATAATCATATGGTATCTATATCCAATATAAATTGAGTCTTGCAATAAAGAAAATGAAATTTTTAATTTTTGCAAAGTAGGCCCAGAATGAACAAATATCTTGTGAGCTCCAGCCGTTGATGAAATTTAGCTGGGTGCTGAACCAAAGTGCATGGCCACCAAAATTCCGAAGGGAGATCAGGCCAAGGACAACTAGGTGTAAGCAAGTCCTTGCCCGGGAAGGACTACTTTTTTTCCGGACATCACCGCAATATTGACATATATCTAGGAGGCATGCAATGTTATGGCTGGAAGAACTTGGTGAAGAAGGTGAGATCGGCGGATTTAGGGGCAGATTGGGCGGGAATGTTAGGGGCAGATGGGATGCCAGAGATGGCAGAGAGGGAAGCCCGATATAAAAATTGGGGTGATTGAAGTTCAGAAGAGTTAAATAAGTATGGGAGAATTTATCAGATCCTTGGCCTTGACTACTGAAGAGTTGATATGATGATAAAAGTTATTCATGTTGAGAACGTGAAACCGACATAATGAAAGTTATCGACGATTTAGTTGTTTTGTTGTTAATATAAAAGAAGGAGAAGACATTTGAAGGAGATGGTTGGTGAAATGGAGGAAAATTGGGCGGAGAAAACGGCTGGGAAATAGTTCAAATTCTTGGTGATTTTAACTGGACAGTTGTTAATGTGAAATGAGATGGGCTGGAGACGAAAGTTATGGAATATTATGGCCTTCGTATTGAGAGTGTTCATTTGAAGACCTCTCTTGGCAATAACCGTGGAGTGCATTGTTGGCATTTTGCGATTCCATGGCAGAGCCCTCCAAGAGGTAGATTAAATAGGAATTGGCAAGAGCGCATCCCCCTACGAAAGTCCAATATCAGAGCTCCTGGTTTGGTCATTTAATCAAACAATACGAACCAATATCATATGTTTTTCACTTCACTTGCTTTTTCTCGAGGTTTATTGCACTCATTTCACCTGCCAATTTTAACCCAAAGTAATAGCAATGGCTCACTTTGCGATGAGTTATGTTAGAATTGGCAGAATTTTTGAGCAAAAATTGTAACCTGAGGATGAATTTGGCCTCAGGACACCTTGGGAAAAGATTTTTGCTCTGTTAACGCTTGACTCCCTTAAATATGGTATGGAGACACTGAATTAAAATTCATTCTATTTTATTGACACTCTGGGACATCACTCAAGTACTTTTCGCAAAGTAATTCCTTCAACTGGTATTGGGTAGCATCAAAATCATCTTCCACGTAAACCTAGAACACGAATACAATTTGTGTTATTACACCAGTTTCGAGTATTTGCCAATCAAAAAGAAGGTTTCCAACTCAAAGAGCTAATTGCCCTTAAGTATTGAGTATTGCCTACCTAAAAAAAATGTACAAAAAACATCAGCAATGAACAAGCCGTCAATCGGTTTGTCATGTTTACTCCGAGTTTTAAATCAAGCCGTCATTCATTCATCGACCGGATACCAAATTTCAATTCATTTATTTTGCCTAATATGTCACCCAATCAAACAGAACCATTAAAGAACGTGAAAATATGCATCATACCCTTGATGTTTCAATATAGCTTAAGAGATTGATTAATATTTGTAACAACAAGCGCGGTGGAAACGAATTTTTGACATGACAAAATGGAATATTGCCAAAAAAAAAGCTGTATGAAATTTAGCGGCTAATTTAATAGAACCTCGTGGACTCCTTTCAATCCTTAATGTGACGAAAACTTTGTACCCTTGCATTGAAAAAGGCCATTTTTGTTACTGTTCCAGCTTATTGACTCATTTCAGAAACATCTGCTTAAAGGTCATTCTCTTATGAAAGTGGCCTACTAAAAATTGAAAAAGTTTACGTTAAATGAAGCATGCTTTTGCATCCGTTTAAACACTATTATAAAAGCATACCTCATTGATGATGACCCATGGGACCCAAGACACTGGAGGCTCCATCGAAAGCGTGATCTCACCCATGTTCTTCAGTAAATTTTCACCTTCTGTAGAGCTCTGGCACCCAATGATGTCATTGTAATCCAATTCAGGGACCACGTCAATACACTAAAGAACGAGAATTGATTTGCAGAATTGCCACTAAAAAATGGAACCTTTTGGCATACAAGCACAGTTAGTAAGTCAATGAATTGGCCTTACTTTCTACAAGTTTGGCAACAAAGCTGGAAGGTGCTTATTGTGACGTATTTCGTCCTTGTTTGTATATTTTTTGTATCTCTCAAACGATTGGGGTCTTTAGATGGGTGACAATTCAGTATTTTGGGGAGAACAAGTCGTCCTTGACCTATACTCGTTGTTTTTTACTACATCTAAATTAACGAAAAACTAAGAAATTTACTTCACATGCTAACTTCCAATAGATCAAGTGACCAGGGAAAATGAAAATGGAAAAAGGCATAATTAGTTTGAAGAAAACTCACTCGCCCAAGGCAATTATAATGTAGCTTTTGTTTTATCGATAAAAGTTCGAACAAGTCCGCTTTTAAACAAAAGCTGTTCATATTGAGCTAACAGAAAAGAGCAAAAAATGCCCTTGGAAAATAGTGCTGGAAAGTTAAGTAACAAATTGAAGTACATAAGGAAGCGATTCAGTGGAGAAGAGGGAAAGTCTTTCTGTATTAGAAATTTGGGGCAAACTAACCTTTTTCAACAGCCAAAGTGCTTTCAAAATAAGAGGTCTATAATCTAAGGCTAGGAGGTGCAGATTTCTGGCAAAGAAGAAATGGCTTTCAAATGACAAATACGGAAAGATAGAATGGGAAAACGGCCATTAACCTGAAGATGGCAAATAAATAAAAAAATGAGATTCTATTCGATAAAAAAATTGAAAATAATACCAATAATCTCTATTGCAACTCTTGGTCATGTTATGGCGTAAAAATAACTATAAAATGAAATATGATGTATAGACATTATACAAAGGTTGTTGATAGAATAAGAGAAATGTCAAGAAGGTAAAGGCAATAAAATAGTTGATTAGAAAGTGATATCATAATGAGTATGACTAGAATTGGTTAAATGCACATGAAAAAAGGAAAAACGGGAATCACAGACAGTACAAACACAGTTAGATAAAGGTAAATGATTAATATTGAAAAAAATGTGTTTCGCAATTTTGGGCACTTTATTTTGAAATTGTTAAATGTAATTGAATTTAAAGTTGCCACTAAAATGTCACCTGGGTTGTATGGAAAAATGAATGATATACAGAAAACTAGTTACCACAAAGATGCCAACTGAGGAAAAAGGTACCAATTAGAATTCAAGATGCCATCGACTACGTGGAATAGCCCATTTCATCAGGCCCAAAAGTAGCACCCGAGATAACTGAGGCACGTGAAATTCTCTAATTTTTGCGGGAATGTTGTTCTCCAAAATCGCGCAACCTATGAACCACGGTTATACTCGTGCTGAGTTTTCAACCGGAATGTCAGCCGTTTAGCATAAAAGGCTTCAGTTTGGGCTTCCAACTCGAGCGAAAAATGAGCAAACGAAGACCAAAGATCGGGAATGAGCTTTGAAGCAACCCTAGTTCGGAGTCTAAAGAAGAACAGGGTCACATTTTGAACCTTCATAACGCAATTTAGATCTGGCTTCCGCACCCCGTTTCGCTCAAGAAAGGAGCCCTAATTGAGGACTGTCCTTTTGGTTCGAAATGCACCACAAGTGTGTTTACCTTCTTGTTGGTCTCCTCCCATGACGTTGATTGATCAGTTGAGGTCATGATGCAAGTGATCACTTCAGAGCGAATATCTTGATCTTGGACGCGGTCCAAGATACAAGCCTGAATCAGGTTTCCATAGCACTCGTTGGGACCATGTTGGCACTCAAAAGTCCATCCTCCTTCACTGGTCTGGGTGTACTGAGAAATCAAACAAGATCATAGACAATGGCTTTGAAGCAATGGAATTAAATGCCTCAACACACAAGTTTTATGTAATGCACTCAAGGCTTATTCTACTCATAGATGGGTGTGGTTCACGAAACAGGATAAAAAAAGAAGTATTTTCGCCAAGAAGAATAGTTTTTACTTCAATTAGTGGTCCATCCCGGGTTATTGTACTGCAAAGCTTGCCATAATGTAATAATGAACAATGCAATCGCATCAGACTCATTATTTCAAAAAAATGTGTCAATCTGGAGTAAATTTGATAATTGACTTCATACATAATTTGCACTCACCGTGGCATGACCGAATGGATTGAAGTAAACATCCAAATATTGCCCCAAGGATTCGTAAGTCCGGATGAATTGGTCTTGGAAGAAATCTTGCGAGTCTGGACACAACGATTCGTAATACAATCCCAGTTTAGCCTTACTCTGTCATTGACAAATTCGAAAAAAGGTTAGAGATAAATCTTACTCCAAATCTCATCCCCGTGTATCTTACCGCTCCTTGAGCTTGGGAAACCAAGGCCAAAGTCAAGACCACGGTTCCAATATGCTGCATGATGCCGTTGTTGTTGTTCCTGCTAGTAAACCCTGAGGTCAATAGATTTACTGTATCTTTGTAATTGGTCATTTAGAATGACGTCAAAATTCCACTTATCTTGTGTTAGGGTAATGATATTGATGATGGATGATGATGATGATGCATTGCATTTGGTAAACATGTGTGGCTTGTACAACTGAAACCTTTTGCAACACATACGATGATAAAGAATATATATATCTGAAAAAGTCCCATTTCTCGTTATCTTTGTGGTCTACATAGTTCTCCACTTAGTTACAAAAGACTGTTGGCCATGAAGTATGTGCGACTCAAGTTTGGAAATATGCCACGGACAAATCCGTTGTACCACATCAGATGACCGAAAAATGTTTTGAAATAACTTCCTAACTCACATTCTGCTTCTCTGAACTCTGAACTAGCCTATATCGTGACCTAAAATTTCATTAAAGTCAGAAGATGCCTTGCTTCAAAGATTAGTGTTCCAAATTCTAGTTCATTGAGTACATGGTGTACGTACTCTTGATGGTACGTGTGCACGAGTAGATTGTACTGAAGAGCATAGACATTAACGTCCGGCATCGCGATTCTTTTTCATTCTCTTTTTCCTCGCAAGCATGGCTGGAATTGTTGTACCATAAACCAGTCTCTGACAATATCCTGAAGTTCTGAACCTGGGTTGAACACCGGTCCAGGATCGAAGCAAACCAGTCCTTGCGCCAATTTAAATTTGAGTTACGGTTTGCGATTTAGGTGTATTCATGCAGTAAGATGGACTTGGATTACAGTTACATGTTAATAACCCTCGACTTTTCAAAATCGTTTATAGGTTACTTTTCGAGACATTAAGGAATAAATTGAAGGCCGAGGTAAGAAAATCATTTGAGGAAAAAGGCACGAAATTTAATTTTGTGGTTTTGGCAGCTAGGAGGTAGGAATCATGAACAAAATGGAATAACTTATCATGGAAGTTGTCCATGAGTCTTTACTTTTAAATGCATGCTATTTTTTTGCAAAAATAAGGCATGACCGCGGCAGAAAGAAAGAATAAGGGATAAAAGGATGAGAGCTTTTGATGGGAGATTAGATGATGAGATAAAGTTTAATGCAAAGTCCATGATGAGGTGAAAGATCCCATCCTGAAGAGACAATATCTCTCAGGAAAAGGTTAATCTCGTCATTATCCAGGGTGCAATTGAATTTAAAAAAAACATTATTCGCTTGAGATTACTTTGAACCTTGGTTGTTTTAGTTGATTAGAGGTATGGACTTTCAACAGACGAGAATATTTCATATCTCTTGTACCATTGATCTTGTCCCAAATTAGATAGCATCTTACAAAATAAATAAACTCTGCCCAACATCTGGCTGAAGGAATACAGGAGGGATATTTGATCAGGGTTATGTAATAATAAATACCTGCATAGAACTTGAGTCATCGGCTTACGCACGTATAAGCTCCGTGAAGTGTAATCTTTTGATAATACATGTTTAAGAAAAAAATACTTTTGAAATATATTTTTTTCAAATGATATGTAGACTACTTAACTCAATTAGTAACCATTTGGGACACTTATTAGATAAATAAACCTGGACCACGCACGGCCTCTGGGTGGGTTAAAAGAATAGTTTCATCACAGGAACTTTCCGGCCTTGAATGCATCCTTTAAGAAATGCACTCATCCTTGACCCAGTTTAAACTCACCCTTACTTGGCTGCCAGGTCCAACCCGATCAGGACGACGTCTTTTTTTTCAGCCGGCAGTTATTTTGAAAGCGTATGTTTATGCGTTAGAGAACCAAAAAAAACATCCGTGCTTTGCCTTTCCGAGTGCGGAGGCCGGCTTAGCCTGTAAAGCCATTCGTACTTCAAGTACATAGACAAGTGCACTTGTACTCACAGATTTCAGGGCAACCAATCCCTGAGATCATTGAAAAACTGGTGCCTTGGAAGGAGCACACGAGAAGCGGGCCAACCGTGCCATTGCGAAACCACGGTCTTTTCCAGAACCAAGAATACATGCGTTCAAATTTGTACCTATTTCCAACCATAGCAGTTGCCTCTAGAGGAAGTGTATTCTGTCTTTTTCCCCTCAGTTGTGCAAGCTATTCGAAATGATTATTGCACAAAACTGGGCAAGTTGGTAGATTGTCAAAGAGTTACTGGACACTTCAAAAGGTTAATTGCCGAGTTGATGGCCTCAAAATTCAAATCCATCTCGTCCAGACCTTATGCTGTCCCCCGTCGAACCGAGGCTTAAAGCTTTGGAAACAGTCTCGTGACCAACCAGTGGTACAACTAAAGCTCCATTTCACGTGCCTCCTTTAAGACGAGTTCTTTTGACATTTGCGTACACCCGAAAAGGGTCCCTGCCTTGTAACTTTTCGCGTGGATGGGAGTGGACCACTACTCACTGTGATGCCGCTTAATGTTTTGCTACTGAAACCAGAGTTGGGTAAAATTGCCATTGGCAACTATTCTGGAAAACATAATTAGGGAAGAAACATACATTTGTAGCGCTCAACTCTCGATGAAGTAATTTCTCTTTCTTAAGACTTCCTTTTATTGGAAGATGCTCGACACTTCAATAAAATTTATTTCATTCAAGTGCACAGGGAAATAAAGTCTTTGTTTATTTCCTTATATGAGGTTCAGATACGGAGACAAAGTATTTGTCCCTACTCGGTTAGGGAACGCAAATTGAAATTAAAAAAAAATATGTTGGTTTCGCTTTTTACCCCATGGTGGATCATGGAGTACGTCAGTACTGGAGAGGAAAGCTCGACCAAAGCTCGAATGTCTTCTAGCAAGATTTTGTAGCGCTATGCATTTTGCAGAGAGTAGATATCTTGTAGAGAGATGGATTCCCACTGAGAGAGTGCCCAATGAATTACCTCTTCATGTTCAAGTACTGGATTAGGAGGTAACGCAAAACTGAAACGTCTTCTAGTGAGGTTTCTGAAAGCTCTCCTCTCCACTACTGCCGTCCGTACTCCATGGATGGATCTAAAATGGGCCTTGGTCCAACGACCCACATGAATCCTAAGTATGCCGATCGTGTATGTCAGGTATTAGGAAATGTAAAGTTTAGTCATATTTTCAGTTTTGAAATTGCTAAGGAGGTCAAAAAAAATGCTGCGCAAATTGCTCCTTTAACCCTCAAAGAATTCGCTAACTTAAATTTTCTTGACGCCCATTCAGCTGACGTTCTTAGGTCGCCAAAAGATGAACAACCAACCAAAAGAGATTTTGGTGAAAATAGATTATGAATGGGTGCGTACATCTTTGAAACCTTCAAGGATAGATTCTTCAAAATCAATTGTGATTGTATTCTGACTCGATATGAGCTTTATACAATATTGGTGAGCTTAGAAGTAAAAATGACTAAAAACTTAGGCAGCAATATGTTACCAAAGAGTTCAACGCTATTTTATGGCCAGTATTGGTGCTTAGCTAAGCTCCTTTTTATCTCCACGTTAAGCAATATACATTATTTACCTGATTTCACAAGCAAATCCATAAAACTGCCATCTTCTAGTGCTTTAACAGCAAGCAAAACGACGAAAATACGATTCACAAAAGCGTCGCAAAATCAAACAGCAAATTGACAGAATTTGGCAGATTTTGCTTAAGAGAACTCAAGTACATGAGTGCATGAGAAATCACTGGTGGTGTTGTAAATCACAATCTGAAATGCATCACCAATATGTGGTGACGCACTCACTGAATCAAAAGTAGGTTGCGACAAGTTTTGAAACTTTACTTCAACCTTAATATTCTGATCATTGGGTCCATTGCAAATGACGGAAAATCATCTTGTCAAATAAAGAATGACATTTGTGAATTATCCATTTGATAAAGTGATTGTCCCACTAATGGCATATGGAAAACCGATAAAACATGTTTTATCCCTATTTTTTGTCGTGTTTGAGACTGTCCAATTGATCTCTCAGGTCACGCTGCAATTCGTATTTTATTAGAAATATTGTAAGAAACCATCAATTTCTCACCATATCCCTCATTTGCCTCCAAAAAAAATTCAAAAAGGTTTTTATGATAGCGAAAATGTCGAAACGCCAAAACGTGCTTCAAATCCTGCTTGTGAACCAAGACAACATTTGTCATAAAAGTGTTGTATTTTCCTCCCCAACTCTGGCCAAGACACAAAATTCATTGCCAAGACAGCACTCGAGTTTTTGACTGGTTGTTGCCCTTTGGACAGACAGACTAACGAACGGAGGGACGACCAACCAAGTAACTGAACGTACTATGAGCCGTGAGGAGATTCATTGAAATGGCCTTGACGATGATCCGATGGATGATTGTCAGACTCATTGAAAGGTATCTTGTGGTAGTTCAGTTCACTTTGTGTCCACGACGATTGTCCAAGACAATAGTGCCCCCTGGTTGGACTTGTCATTGATCAAGTCACGTTTTAGAACTCCACTTGATACTTGATAAGTAGATTATGCTAGCAGCATGGATCAGCCCTTGTGGCCGGCGAAGTGAGTGACCGACCATCTCAGGGAAAGATCCCTTCCAAAAGCCAATGTCATCACTTTGAGCACTCATGAATGGGGATCAATTTCAATTTGTAGAAAATCCTCCCAAGCGTCCAACCAAACCGAGCACTTTGAATCGAGCCATGGACGGTCTAGAGTTCCGAAAACGTGGTCGGGAGATGGTGGACTATATTGTGGATTATCTGGATAACATTGACGCGAGGCGAGTGACGCCTAGCATCGAACCCGGCTATCTCCAAGAACTCGTCCCGGAGAATCCGCCCGAGAAGCCGGAGAGCTTTGATGCCATCATGGATGACGTTGAGAAGAAGATTATGATTGGGGTAAGAACAAGAAACCTTTTTTTAGATTTCGAATTTCAAAGTTGTGCGTGAACGTTTTTTTTGGCTTTTGAACGAGTCAAGGTAGTATATGATTTTGCCACAAACACGACTTACAGGGATTTTCAATTATCTTCTTCATTGATTGTCTATCAATTTCAAAGTCCAATGAGTAGGGGCGAGCAAATTGTGAAAAAAGATTTTTTTTTATCACTAAAGACCCCTTTTTTACACATTTGCACTTTTCAACTTTATTTGCACCTTTCTACTTTTGATTTGCACTTTCTTCCCAATTAGCCTTAAACTGTTGTTTTGGTTAAAATCAGAACTTTCTTCGCGTTAGAATTGGTTTCAAAGTCTGAAATCAAAGGCTGCCGCTAAAATAAAGATATAAAAAGCTGAATTTTGAACAATTGAAGTCAAATGTTAACTTGTGCAGGCCCATTTTTGGTTGATAAACAAGGAAGAACAGGAATGAAACTTGCCAGTTTCAAGTCAAGAGACAAGCTGAGCAGGGAGCTAAGATAGTTAAACAGTCCAAAATAACGCATAGCTGCTTTGCATACTTTCTCCAGGCTAACTAAATTTTCTTTTGAAGAAGAAAAAGTCCAACTTTTCTTCAGTTAGATCAATGTAAAAACTAGATCACTGTTACAGATCTATTGCTGGGAAAAGAAGAAAAAAATGAGCAAAGGAGGAGCATTCCTTGACCCAATTTCCAAACAGTTATGTAAATTTGGTCCAATATTGGCGGAAAAATCGCTTTTTTTAGAATGCACTTTTCAAATTTGTATTGCTTTGAGCAATAGATTTTGATACCCCTCCTTTTAGATTTTATTTACTCCTTTTGCTTCATCTTTTGACCTCTTTTGTTTAACTTTTTGGCCTTTTTTGCACCTTTTTCTGCACATCTACCTCTTATTTTTGCACTTTTTACTCTAAAAGACCATATTGTTTTGCACATTTTGCCCGTCCCTACCAATGAGAGACCCTAACATTTTATGGCCATCAACCACTGAATATATTCTGGATTAGTTCTTGTCCTACTAGATATGACCGTGTTGTGTTGATTTAGACATTTTGGGTGGTAATGCCTTTTGATCTGAAAGCTAACTAAGATAGACAATTTTTATACTCGTGCAAATTTGATCAAACACATCAACACATGCTCGGAATGAAAGAGCTCTCGTATTGGGAGAGACCAGAAAGGGTATTTGGATTGTACATTACTCAGAGAAAGTGCGAAAAGTGTCTGATACTGTACGTTTTCAAAAGCATTCATCAGCTTTGCCCCATGAAAGGTTTTAGGGTCAATTGCGTTTTGCGAGCACCTTCAAGCCCTCGTGAATCCTGGTTAGCTCGAACAAAGAAGTCATCCTTTCTTCTTTCATCGTTTAAGCTTTCTTGATATGTTAGGGGCTTTTAAGTCAGACATTATATGTTCCTAAAGGGGTTAACCGGGTCTGTTAACTACAACTCGCTGGTAGATCAGATATTATTAGTATCAAATAAAAGGATAATGTGAGTCGTATATCTTTCATTTAGTGCTACGGGTTACAATAATCTTATTAAAAAGGTAAAAAATCTCGAGGTTTAAAAGTCCAGAAGTGTGACATGAAAATCCATTTGAAATTACACCAGTCTTGATTTGCATCGACTAACGCATGGAGTACGGCAGTAGTGGAGTGGAAAGCTCTCTGAAACCTCGCCAGAAGACGTTTCAGTTTTGTGTTAACACATAACTCTATAAAACCTCGCTAGAAGACGTTCGATCTTCGACCGAGCTTTCCACTCCACTACTGACGTACTCCATGACCACTGTAACCTTCATTTAACTCCAACCATGACTGTCCTGACCCTTTTGAGGGCCTTAATTCTTTTTACATCCTTTCTTGACGTGGTAACTTTTTTCTTTTGAACTTTCAAATAATGCGGAGACTATGAAAGGGTCCATAACTTTCCTGTCATAGTACAGACTGAGGCAACGAAAAGACATGGTGTCCATCTCGTCAAGATTGTCAATTTTTCTTGGACTTAATTGGTCGTTTAAAGTGTTGATTGACGAAAATGCACCAAGATTTCAAATCTAGACGATTTGAACTCATTGAACAAATCTGAACTTTCCAATGTACATTTCCAACCATTTCAGATGACTCATTGGCAACACCCGAGGTTTCATGCCTATTTCCCCGCGGGCAATTCTTTCCCTTCCATCTTGGGTTCGATGCTCGGCGACGCCATCGGATGCGTCGGGTTTTCTTGGGTAAGTAAATATACCCTTAAAACGTCAATCTCTACCTAACCTAACGTAATTGCCTTACTGTTTTAATTTCATTTCCAGGCTGCAGCTCCTGCTTGCACGGAGCTAGAAACCATCATGTTGGATTGGATGGGTATAATAAAACCCCAACCTTATTGAATCAAAAGTGTTCTGAAGTTCAACGTACTTGTCCCCCTACTTTCCAGGAAAAATGATCGGGCTTCCGGACGATTTCTTGAGCAACAAAAAGGGTAGCATCGGCGGGGGTGTCATTCAGGTAAGCCTTGATTCGATTTTTAGTCCCCTCGCACTTCATCCTTCAATCTTCCATGATCTCTTTGAAGTCTTGTGCAAGTGAATGCATCCTGGATTGTTTGTTGGCCGCCCGCGCTCAGATGATCCAAAGGCTGAAAGTCAAATATGGAGATGAAGTGGAGGAGACCTCATTGCTGTCCAAGTTAATGGCGTATTGCTCGAAAGAGGCCCATTCCTGCGTGGAAAAGGCTGCCATGATTGGCTTCGTCAAGTTGAGGATTCTTGAGCCGGATGAGAGCTGCAGCCTTCGAGGCGAGACCTTGCGTCAGGTAAGAAGGGTTGAAGAACCCCCTCATGAAGGCGGTTATTGAAATTCCTTTGGAAGGGGGATGAAGGAATGTCCTGAGGAATGTGCAATAACCCCTCATCATCGTCAGCCATGATGAAAATGGACGTCTATTTTCTATTCTAGGCCATGGAAGAGGATATGGAGAATGGCCTTTATCCCTTCTTTGTGTCCACCACTTTGGGAACCACGGGATGTTGTGCATTTGATAACTTGAAAGAGATCGGTGAGTGAATTTTTATTTGTAGCCTTTAGGGAGAGCCTATTGTTGTAGAAGCTCGTCATTGGTTGCCTTATTTGTTTCGTTTTCTGCGTTTGATTTCAGTCTTGTACCAACCAAGCACCATCAGTGGGAAGTTCAACGAATCACTTTGGTGCTTGGTTGGTGCCATTTGATTTGGTGTCACACCATATCACAAAAGGTCCCCTTCCCATTTCATTAAAGGTCCCATTTGTGACGAGTATGGGGCGTGGCTTCACGTGGACGCCTCCTATGGGGGGAATTGCTTCATTTGCCCAGAATATCAATATCTCATGAAAGGCGTTGAAGTAAGACGACCCTGTGGAACTCACGCAACCTCTTGAGTATTAACCAGATGGTATTATTTGTCCCATTAGTACGCGTCCTCGTTCAATATGAACCCGAACAAATGGATGTTGGTGAACTTTGATTGCTCCTTGATGTGGGTTCGGGACCGGTTCAAATTGACCCAGGCGTTGGTTGTTGATCCGTTATACCTTCAGCATAGTTACTCTGAATCTGCCATCGATTACAGGGTAAAGATAAAAAAATATACGGGGCCCTTTTCCGTAGATGCATGGTTCAATTTGATTTTTTATTAGCATTGGGGCATTCCCCTCAGACGTCGATTCCGATCTCTAAAACTTTGGTTCGTTATCCGGACCTATGGCGTGAGTGGACTGCAAGAATATATCCGGGAGCATTGTCGACTGGCCAAACTTTTCGAGCAATATGTCAAATCTGACCGACGCTTCGAGGTCTGCAATAATGTTCGAGTAAGTGATAAACGTTAGAGGCTACATTATTTGATTACCCCAATCATGAACTCATGATTTTGTCTTCATAGGTTGGTTTGGTATGTTTTCGATTGTGTCATAGTGACGAGGTGAACCAGAAGTTGCTCTCTGCTATCAATGCCTCTGGCAAATTGCATATGGTTCCAGCCTCTGTGAATGACAAATATGTCATTCGATTCTGCGTATGCGCTCCCAATGCCACGGATGAAGATATTGGTAATACTGATTTGCAAAAAATGGGGCGATAAATAATCATACTGATTGTAAGGGATTTGCTTTCAATCCTAGAATATGCTTGGCGAACAATTGCTAAAATGGCTACGGATGTACTCGAAAAGATGGAAATTATGGTAAGCATACTTTCCTAATCCTGATTTTTGTTACTATCGATTTATCAAAGTAATGAAGAAAAGACGAAAAAGTGCAAGCCTCGTTAGATATTAATGAAATATATTACAGACATCACTGATACTCTTGGTGGTGTTGGACACATTAGGTATAACGTCAAGTAGTGTGATGACTGATGAGAGCGTGGTCCCAATAGTTCTCTTGGACAATAAATGGTTTGCCACCTTTGTTTATGGACATCGCGTTCTATCAAACATCCATTTCCTAAGAGCAAATGGTAGTCTCTTTTTGATGCTCAGGCCAATCCCCCCAAGCAAGCCATTTGAAGGATATCAATACCGCAAATAAATTCCAAATTTGGTCCTACAAAGGCCAATTTCTCGGTTAATAGTGATGATCTAAAGGTACTAGGAACCCTTTTATGCACCCAGGAAAATGAAATGCCTTGTGACGAAGGCAACCATCTGGCTTGTCTGATCTCCTAAAACCAACGGGTGTCTCAAGGGGAGGATTAAAAACGGTTCTTCCCCCACACCCCAAAAAAACAAAAGACCCAAATTGATAACGGAAAAACGACACAGCCTATCGGAAAATGTTGATGATCTAATAACTTGGTTGCACCTGCTCGGCAAGGTGACCAAAAATATTGAGCCACATTATGTTTGTGCTGGATTGAAATTCGCATCTTAGCTTTAAATCTATTGTTGCCGGTTCAGTGGGCGAGGTAGTGTCTCTTAATCATATGTAAGCATGGAATCCGTAAGGTTTATTGTTACTTTTTGGTCATTATTCTCATCGTTTGGGCGGAGAGGTGGTGTCGGAAGAAGTCCCGTCTAAAAATTTTTTTTTGAAAGTTTTTAATAAAGAAGGTTGGCCATGACGGCAAATTCCGGGCAACTGAAGCAACCGAAAGTTAACCTGGTTCCCAAATTTCAGGGTGACGACATGGTGAGAATCAAGACTGAGGAAGGCGAGGAAGGGGACAATTTCGAGCGAGAGAATTCGGCACAAAAGGTCGAGGACAAACCCAAGCATAACATCAAATACAAGCGATCCTTCTTTGTGCGAATGGTCTCCGACCCAAAGATCTACAACCCCAAGATCGTCAAGATCAAGGACATGGAGGCGGATGGGATCGACGAGGAGAACAATCAACCTGGACGAAAGAAAAAAACAGGCAAACGGACTTGGGTCTCCTGGCCTTTGGCTTTCATCCTCAGATCAGGTTCCAACACAAGAAGATCTCAAGACGTGGCCACCATGGCCGAGAAAGAGGTCTCCATGAGGTCAGTAAGCCATTGATATTTTGATTTCTCGTAGGAACCCTTCAGACATGGAGGGTGACGGTTAGAGAAATTATCGGGATTTCCATCGAGATTAAGCAGCTAAGCAGCAAACAACTCTTGGAAAAATGCAGTATAACGCCTTTCATCCATTCTCTTTGGGTTAGTTAAGGGACCCCGAATGCCATCGAAGGGTCTCTAAGTTACCCTCATTCATTTCCAATTCGTATTTGAATTTGAAAAGGATTATCAAGCGATTAGTATCATGCCTAGCCAAAAAAGAAGTAGATTAGGTTGAACATGAAGGCAACGCTACTAACTTTTAAACGTCTAGGTATTTTTAACTTTATTTACCTCTTCATTTAAGGATATTTCATTTCCAATACTAAAGAAAACAAACCAGCTGGCTGACACACATATTCAGATTAATTGTATGGAGTTGAATGTTGTGGGAGCCTAAATTTTACTGACATTACGAATGCGATGCAGAAGAGAAAAATGTCGAGATAATGAGGAGAAATATGGCTCATTTTGTCAACAAAATTGCTTTAACAAGTTTCGTGCAGCCTGAGCTAAATAGGGGGAATTTGGCAAATTTCTTCAAGCTATGAAAACTCTTCGGTGAAAGCATGTCCCAACATCACGCAACCTTGGCGAAACGTTTGAACATGATTTTATTGCCTTTAGCGTAAGTCTCGAACAAGCCAAAGTTTGTCAAGTCAATTAATCAAATGGAAGGATGAAAACAGGCAGCCACAATATCTCAAACAAAAGGTTGAAATAAGTTTTCAGGTCCTTGTTAGTTCCTGGTCTTTGCTTAACTTGTAAATGGAGTTTTTCAGTGCTAATGCGCTCCTACAAGAATGAGAACGAGCTCAGAGGAAGGAAAATGTATTCGTGTTACCAAAAGTGGCAAAATTCTAACACATTATGATTTCCCTCAGCCCACACTAGGGCACACTGACCTATTCTAACGACTCAAATTGAACTGTCCAATTTTGCCGTTATTTCGCGTGCTTGAGAAATGCAGGATCAGAGATGTTCAGGTTTCTACAACAAATATGGAAGATGGTGCCTGAAACCTATTTAGCGACGAGCCAAGTAGATCTTCTTGAAACTAATAACCTCAATCCATGCCAAGTAAATAGTGCACTTTTGGAATGGCAGTTCTTCAACCAATGGGAAAATGACTTACCTTTATTGGCATATTTGCATGAAAATCCCTTGTGACGAGTGAAACCATAACCAGAGAGCAATGATTATCGACATATGTTTAGTCACAATGCATTGGCAATGTTTGCTCGCACTTGACCACCAGTTGCAACGAAAAAAATGCAATCTCGTTGAATCAATTTACAACTTCAAATAAGAAAGTGTCTTCCCCATAAAATTTGCAATCATTTTGCCACACTTGCAAGGCTGATGTTCTAGGCAATAGCATTGCCCCCCTCAATAATCGAAGATTTTCATGATCAAAGAACTACTAGCCAATCAATTTCGATCCAAAAAGGGGTAAATCAAATCTCTGTCGATCATTGTTTTACTAAGATTGAATGTGAGTTGGTTCATGTCCTAGATTCCGAAACTGGAACACTCGTTTGACCATCTCACCTCATGGTCCATCGTCTGCTTCATCCGAAGGGAGTTCGCCAACCAAAGCAAAAAGGTTATCATTAATGTTAAAGACACTAAAAAAGCATGCAAAAAGTGTTTCCCTAGAGAACGACGTCACCACTGGACAACAACTCTTGCGGGGGGGAAATGATTAAATGCATTTCCCTTCACACGAGTTGACTCAGTTCTTGACTCACAAGGCGGTTGTCAGTTTTGATCTTAATCGAACGTCTCTGTCAAAAGTTATGAGCTTTTCAAACTCAGACCAGGCAGGGCTCAAGTTGAATGAGGTGGCACGACGTTGTTATGATCTTGCCAACGTGGTCCAAAGCCAGTCATCTTGTGCTCATTTTACTGAGTTTCAAGAGCGTGTTGCTATTGACACAGAGATTTGATTTGAGTCAAAATTGGCGAACGATTGCCAAGTCAACAAGAGCCCATCTTGTATAAAGGAAAATGTATTTGGATAAAAGTTACGTTTCTTGTGAAGTGACGTCGTCCTTGCTCACAGTTGTTGTTCGTTTGATGTGGTTTCAAATCGGTGCCCAAATATGGGTATCGTTATGATGTATAATCGTTAATCTAAATGTGAACTCCGTTAAGTTTAAAACTTCACTTCATTAGCCACAATTGACGAATATATAAAATAACTGACCAACTTTCTGCCCCGATATACTAACATGCATGACAAATCACTTTATCTGTAAAACTAAGTACAGAACTGATTATCCGTATTCATTTGGCATCACTTGGATCAAAACTCAATTGAAAGCTGAACCAAAAGATGGTAGATCTCAAAGTGGGAGAATTATGAGTTGGGTCATGCTTTCGTGATGTGAAATTGATTGAACGTAAACGAATTGACGACTAACGGGTTAATGAACCCAAAGGTCAAATGCAGAAATGCATGCCTCTAATTTGTTGACTGTCAAATAGGTAGTTGAGTCCTTCTCGTAGGGTTTCCCTTACCCCCAGTCCCAGCATGTTATTTTTCATTGAAATTTATGCAGAATGCCCGTAGAGTTGCATATTGGGCAAAGAAGTTGAAATTAGCTTCACGTTTGTTGCATGCCCTCCCGTGGAGACAAAGGTGGGCGTACAACAGGAAATCCTTCACTGTTTATCGACAAATTAATGGCAACATGGTTCGGCACTTGACGATTATTGTTGCGTCGTTGCATGATTGGAAATGTTATCGCAATTGGGAGAATACAGTTCATGTTCATCGTCGATGCCTTTGTGTCTAAGTTTCATGCTTTCAAATTTTAAGTTTGGAGATGTATGATCCAATTGTGAAAATAATATAAACTTGTGCGTATTTTGAACGACATCATAAGTCATAACATGATCAACTTCAATCTCCCATCCAAGAGTTCGGACTCAAACTAATAGTGTGTGGCTTTAAACCCTGCCCAATTCATAGGCGAGAGCATGGTGCCTTGCGACACTTCGTATCAAACTTAAAGCATGCCGGAAAAAAAAACCACTCTTGAGGACTCGCCATGATCGAATGCCTGATATGGCTGAGTTTTGAAGCCAAACAAATCATCCTGGCGTCGTTTCGAAATGATCATGACTCAATGTTTGCTTCGTCCCCCAGTTCCTTTGAAGTAATGGTGAACAATGTATTTTATATTGTCCTAGAGAGTGCTTGCGAAATGATTTCCTGACTGAATAGCCCCAATCCAAGGGCCCTTTTTGTTCGACACCAGCATGCGATCGCTTTGAAGAACACCTCTATCCAAAGTCATCTCCCTTTTCTTGGAAATTTCAGGGCGGAAGATGTTGATGATGACTTGTTGGCCACTGGAGAGGCCATGGATCGCCTTACCGTGAACAATAACATCCAGGCTCATCCCACGACTGCATGCAAAGCGGAAAGTATTGAGAAGCCAGAATGAGCACCTCACATAACCTAACAGTATTAAGAAGAGTCGTTCAATTTCCCCGCTTTCAATGCCGCATTTTACGTATTTATTCAAGGCTTATTATCATTATAATGATTGTCGTGTTTGTTTTGTGTTCATATGTTACGAATAGAGATAAAGAACAGTTCACTGGATATTGAGCGATTAGTTTCGATTTCCACAAAGAACCATTGGCACCAGCCACTAACTTTCACCTCATTTCCTGGGAAATCCTCCGGACTTGAGCAAATAATTATTTCCCTTGATTAGAGCACTATCACTATCATTCGCTGATAATTATTCAGTCTTGTTCCTTGGGTGCTAGTGGCTCATTAACAGTTAAACCATCATGCAAAAGACACTATCTGAAAAGTATCCAATGATATTGGTGATGATTGTGATTTTTAATCTGTTCAATCAGTGTCAATGCGAAATGTCGTTCAGTCGAGCCCGTCTCAAGAACGAGAGACGGGGAAAATGTAAGTTGAACACCATGGCCGGAACTTAGGCTATTACCCCAATATCAGCTTTAACATCCGCTTTTTCGCATGAATGTCAAGTAATTGTGCGTCAGGGGCCCGTGGCTATTGTGAAAAAACCGGCTCAAAGGCATTTAATTGTTACTTGTGAGTGATGAGATGGACAAAAAGGTAGAGGAAAGAACGAACAAACAGGGAAAGCGTTATACGTAAGTGGATGCAACAAAGGAAAGAGAAAATCAAGGGGGAGAGAGGAACTCAAAGACATGACAGATTCCCCCCTCCCCTTTATGTCTTTCAATATGCGAGACAGACAAGACCTGCTTTAGCACATGTTCACCGTATGGAAGGATAGATGAAACACCGTAGTTCAAGGGCGACGAAGCAATGAAACACCTGACCAAGCATTTTTCTTTATTAACTAGATGCTTTTGTGTTAAACCAAAAAAAAAACCCTAACGTAGGGATACAGCTTTTTACTATATACTAGAATTGAATCAAGTGCTGTTTTTCAACTCGCTCAATCGAATTTTCTTCGAATCCATTGGTATCTCATTTCTCATCCTTATTAGATTGACAAATAGGGTGATCGGGCAGACAAATACCCCCAGTGAAGGGGATCCCACACTGACCATAAAAGGATTCATGACTAGGGCTGGCCAAAAAATGCAATTAGATTTGTCAAAAGCTTGCCGAAAAAATATTGAGCATGGCAACACTTTCTTGAATAAGTGGTTAAAATTGTCAATAGTTTGAGTTAAGGCAGTGAAAAGGTAATTAAAAAGATCGGAAAACCCTGGAGCTAAACATTTGCCACTTTTGAACAACCCTGTCCGTGACTTACCGAATTCCGGGTGTCTTACTCCTATGCATTGTTACTGTCTCTCAATTTCTCTTCGAAACACGTTTAAAGTGTTACAAAGTGGTTTCCAGTAGAACATACACTTGATGAAAGGTTTGTCTACCATATGATAGGGCTCCTCAGAAACGGTTCATAATGAGTGTCATACAATAGATCCGAAGGCAACATGCCGACCCAGTGGACTCATTTTTCGTGATACTTAACCATCTTTCAAAGCTCCCCCAATTATGTTGTGTGTTTTTGCGTCGAATTGGGAAATCAAACGCACCCAAAATGGGCATGAGTATGTTTTATAATGGAAGAGATCAGAAATATAGAAGTGCATATGATCCTATTCAGCTCACGGACGACTTTTATTGCCTTGTGCGGTAATTGTTAATGGAGTGTCAGCGAAAACAAGTGGTTGAAAATGTCAAGCCAAAGACTCCCTAAACAGGTGCTGAGGTAGTTTATTTTTTCTTGTACTTTATACATCTGTCAACAATTTGTCTCGTCAGAATTATATCGTTCTACGAAAAATTCTGATAGCGTTTCTTTAAAAGACTATTAATAATCAAGTCTAATTCCAAGCACAGGACCCTTGAATGTTTTCCATGCCTTTGATTTGATGTTCATCATAATTTCATCGAATATTTTGAGTTAGTTCGGGGGCAACAACTATAAAATGCGCGATAAAAATTCGAAGTCAAATCTGACAAACCTTGCTAGGGGATTTTTAAGAGTGCGCGAAAATTCTTGAACGACCTTATGTAGGAGATTGTTGAATAGCTACGTATTTGAGTCCAAAAACTGTTTTCCAATTGGATCTCAAATATCGGTCTCAGGTAAGATTTGGCATATCGGTTTTTAATTGTCCTCTTCAGCAAAAGTATTTTTTTTTGTATATGAGATCATCATCATGAGAAGTAAAATCAAAACAGAAGGAGTAAAGTCATGAGAAGTAAGAGCCCACCATGTTATGGAAGGTCTCTTAAACAAAGTAAAAGTATTTGAAATAATTGACACACTTACCATTCAAGTTCCGTGAATTGACAAAGGTCTATTGATTAAAACTGCTTTATTGAAATACCTGATTTTTAAAGCCTTTTGAAGGACATGGTTCCGATGGATGCAAAAATGATTTTTTCGAGACATGTCGATAAAGAGCATGCCCACTAAACTGAGGAAATGTTGATTAATGCGTTTTACGGAATAAAAATACATTCATGTGTATTCTTTGAAATTCGTTAGAACGGTTTTAGCAGCTTTAATGAGACAATTTGATTTTCTCTCCAAAATCGAACTCAAAAGAAAAACATGAATTATCCAGAATAACTCATCCATGCCGCCATTAGATTCAAATGTCTATGTAATTTGATTAAACTACAAAATACCGCAATGTCCTTGAGTGCCACTTCAATCAAGATTCCACATCTTCTCAACACGAGCGTCTTTTCGTTCTCGAAATGTCTTGGCCGAAGAATTTTCAAAAGCTTACATTTATCAAGTTTAGACTCATTCCATGAAGAAAAAAAGCAAAAATAAATCAGTTATTTTTGATGGAAAGGACTTGGAAAAGACTTGTATCGTCTGAAAATGCTAAGCCCCTTGTCATTTCATAACATGTTTTTGATGGCCAGTTCTGTAATAAGAGCCTTATTTTGAATGAGCCATTCAATATAACACGGAAATTACTTTAAAAGAGAATTATTTCAAAGGTCAGAATTTGTGAAGCTGCATAACTAGCGGTTGGTTCGTCAAGGTTAAAAAGGGTGCGTTTAAGGTAGTAAGCTATACTCCTCGTGAGTTTAGATGTCAAAAATGGCTTGTCCAGTGCAATTTTCCCTCACAGAATCATAAGAAGAACATTCAGTCTCAATTTGAAGCCACACTTAACAGGAAAATTTTGAGATTTCTGATCTTGTAAACATGCCCCCTCAGGATAATCAGGAGCATGAGAAAACCTTTGTTTGACTTTAATCACGACTATAGAACTGTGGGCAACCAAAAGTTTTCGAAAGGTTCCCCCCAAAAGCGATGGATTTGCCAATTTGGTTGATAACGGTCCAAGAATGTCTGTCGGGGCCGTTTCTTGGAAACTTACAGACCCCTTGTCGACACTTGTCAGCTCACTGTGCGAGATGATTTGAGGTATCATTCCTACTAGATGGGAAAAGGCCAGTTGTTAGTCCGAAAAATGAAGGACTAGGACCTTTCTGAAGAACTGCACGAAATCGTTGAACAAGGTCAGCAAGAACCCAGTTCAACCCAACTTGATTTGGTTCTTTCCGAACAGGAACACTTCTGCCAAGATCAAGTCAAGACGCAAGTCAGGTGAATGGCCGAAAACACTCATGAGGTCCCAAGAGTGATGACATCAAGTTTCCTGCACATGTCATTTTGTTTGTTGCGATCAATCCGGAGGAAGACGAAATTCGGTTTCAGTGGGACTTCAAAATAAGACTGGGTGTTCCTCCGTGGACTTCTAGAGATGCGGACTGTGAACGGAAGCCAAAGTTTCTCAGCTCCTAAACTGTTCACTTTATACCCAATAAGCACTTCATAAGACCATAAGATCTTGGCCAAATTTTCCACTCAATTAGGTTTGGTTTTTCACGGCTCTTTGGTAAGACGTAATTACTTTAAAACCTAATAAGTTTATTGCTCATTTATGTTTATGTTTAGCTTTAGCAGGTTCGCTCTGATTTGCAGTGTAGTATTTCTAGTTCCAAATCGTTATGTATAGTTCTTCAGTTTGATTGCATTGGTCCTTGACAGCTAGATTTATCGTTCATTAGTGTATGGATTTCAATTTGTGTTAGACCAGTTTGTTGAGTCACGGACTTCTAGAAATATGGACTGCGAACGAGCTTCCCGGCAAATTGGCCTTCTCTTGGTCATAGCCACTCTGAGACACTTTTCGAATTAAAGTAATGAAATACGAAACGTAGATCTCTTCAATTAATGGTAGGTCAATTTTATATCATTTACATCCAAATACGACCGTTTCAAAGTTATGTTGTCAAAAGCTTATGTAGCTGACCAAGAGCAGGCCGAAAATTCAAATTTTATGTGGTGTTTACTACATAACTTTGAACAAGTCTCCTGAGCTCCCTAAGCATAGGTTTGGGCTCAAACTTGGCTGAGTTCATCTATTCAACAAGACCTTGTGGTCGTATGAAGTGCTTATTTGGAATAAGATGAGCGGTTTAGGAGATAAGAAATTTTTGCTTCAGTTTGCAGTCCATATCTCTAGAAGTCCGTGGTTGAGTTTATTTCTGTGTTTTTGTGTTGTTTTCCTAGTTTACATATGTTCTTGAATCCTTCTTTTTCTCTGTCCCTTACTTCTTGTATAATACCTCCATCTTAGATTTGTATGTTTAGTTTGATGTGAAGTAGTTCATTCCTATTTTGCTTGTTATCCTGTATCTCAGGACAAGATTGCATAGCCTTTTAGTTTCTTTACGTTTTTCTCTTTTTCTTAGTCTCTTGATTTTGCTGCTCATAGATAGTTCCTCCTGCATTCATGATGGAAACTATTTTTGGAAAAGTAGTTGATCAGTCTACGTTTCTTATTTGATTACTTTAATTCGAAAAGTGCCCCAGAGTTGCTATGACCAAAAGCAGGCTGATTTGGCGGCAAGCTCGTTCGCAGTCCATATTTCTAGAAGTTCGTGGTTCTTCCTACGTGTATGATTCGGTAAAAGAAAGTCGAATTCGAGCCGGCATTTTTTACATCTAAACTCACAAGGAGTACAGCTTACCTCTACATATTTACCATTTTTACTTTTGACGAACCAATCACGAGTTATGGGTCCTCAAAATGGCGGCATATATAAATGGACCACGCTGTAGAATTTCCTCCACGACCATACAGGCGTTCTCGACAGTTTTCGCCCAAGTCGGTTCAAGTAAAGCGATACCCATTCTTGTTGAAGGACTAAAATCCGAACATCCATCATTTAAGGAGTCAGTTGATATAAAGGAATATCAAAAAGAAGCTTTTGATTACAGTTGGCCGGCGTCGACAAATTGAACGGCAAATCAAAATCCCCGGATACCAACCAGAACAAATGAGGGCCAAATCAACAAAGCTCAAATACAAGCTTGCGATATTGCCATTCAAGAGAGGCACAAAAGAACATTCATTCACTCAAGCGTTAGAACGGTCTTTCAAGAACCCTTTGATTTTCGTCTTCCAGGGTTGTTCAACATTGTCCAATTTAATAACGATGTGTGCAACATTACGGCCACGCAACAAGGTGTCTGCTACACCGCCACAGAGTGCGTCAACAAGGGAGGAGTTCCCAAGACATCCTGTGCGGCAGGATTTGGGACTTGTTGTTTGTGTAAGTTAAGTATACTTGTATCTAGAGCTAATTGTTTTTGTTTCGATGTCTGTTATTTTTGCATAGTCGAATTGGTTTTTATCACTCATGTGATCAATCTGACTGCACCGCAAGTTTTGAAACCATTCCACCTCTTTCCTTTCTCGGGTTCGTTCATTGTACAATTTGATTCCGTTAAATGTTCCTTGGGAGTATATAGGTGTTGATCCAGTATCAGGATTTAAGTCAGATTTTGACCAGTTTTTTGATCGATATTCCCGCTCAACCCGACATTAAAGAGCTAACCAGATCCGCCAACTCTAAAAGTTAGACAAAATGAACAAGTTTGTCGCCTTGTGCTGGTGGGAATTCCACTCCCAGAAGCGATAAGGAAGCCTGCAAAAATAGTAATACCGAGTTCAATCCCTGTTCACTATTTTCGGCTCTGGCCCAAGGGTATTTTTTGAGCCAAAAACCAAAATACTGATCAAGCCCTGCAAGACTGGTTTACAATCTGCCAGTGCTGCCAGATTGATCACCAGAGTAGTTTTCATGAGCCAGATGTTGTTTGTGCTGTGTTGACTTGGCCAGTGCCATTCTAAGTGGAATGGCACCAAACTGTTTCAAGTACACACTATTTGAACTCAAAAAGGAGCACTTTGGTCTAAGATAGGCAGTGAGGAGTACAATACATGATCCGATTTTTACCTGTATGCTCTCGAATGAGGAGACAATTGGTGGCAACAAGTATAAAGACAACAGTAAGTCATGGTCGGGTTTCCGAAAGCAAGAATAAGGGGAGGGGATTTGAGTTGAAAATGTGAAAGAGGTTGGGGTTGAAAATGCTTTTAATGCTTTCATTATTTCATACATTGAAATGACTGGGATAAACATGACCTTTAATATGGTAATATGAAATTGTGCCCTTAACGCATTGCTGAAAGATAGCTTTGAATAATGGAAATTGCCCAGTTGCTACATTCCTATCAATTGCCACACACCAACAATAGAAATCTGCCCATTAATTTCCGATATGAATAAAGCAATGATTATATTTGCCTAGCCCGAAACAAATCGGCTCTTTGTAAATATTTACAGATGTTTTAGCATTTCTGCTTTGTTCAATCGGACGTCGATTTTTTCTTCATTCAAACCTTTGCTCGAGGTTTCAATCTTATTTGGCTGAAATAAGTCTACCAAATCAATCATTGTCAAGCAAAATAGAGATTATGAAAAAGCAAGTCAACCTCTTTAAAGTTGAACCTCAATTCATCTTCGAATCTTATTACTATTGGGCAAATTTATGACATCCTATGTAACGCCTTTTTTCATACCTTGGACAAATATAATGAAACGGACGTGACTTTCGTGTCACACTGCATAGCCGTTGACTGTGCATCATTTTCTCTCTTATATTGATCCAAGAAAATGACCATCAATTACTAATCGAACGAGATCTTTTCTAGTTGAGAACTCTTGCTATGGAGTGGTGGACCAGCAGGTGGCTTACTTTCAAAACCCAAAGTACCCCGCAGTAGATGGGGATCCGAACTATTGCACATACAGCATCAAGGTGGGTACGAGTATAACAAAGCATGAGTTCGCTTTTTTTGACGTCTCGAAAATCGCTTGATCCGATCAAAACGGGATCGACCAAGATCCCCATATGGCCTATACGAAGCTTACATGGCAGAAAGGGGACACATTTCAAATTTCGAGGCAACAGTTGTCTTGATCAACGGATAAAAGGAAATGATAACCGTGCACATATTTTTTCGCTGAGAATTTCCACTTGGATTCTGAGGCTTGGTTTCTTATGGACAGACCATGACTATATCAAATTGGAATACATTGCCTCATTCGACATTGGATGCTGTCAATCAATTGCAATGAAAATAACTTGAAACTTGACAGAATATCGAACGGAATAGCTTCTTTTTTTTGCCCCTGCTTCTCGTCATTATCTTTCGGTGAACTCATTTTCAAATTAATTCAGGTCTGGTACGGGAATATGTTTGCTTTTGCCTTGTAATCGCAAGCGTGAAATAAATGAACATCAACCGTCATTATTGGAGTGATAATTAACTCGAGTACAGGCTATTCATCACTGAAATAATGGATGAATGCCTCGACTTTGCAATTGCAATTTTTTGCTTTTTGGAGTTTCCAAAGTGTAATTTTCGGCATGGACTGCAATGTTGCTTTTACAACGGACAAACAGGAATTATGTCTTGAATTCGATTCGCAATGAGAGGTTGTTGTAATGTAACGCAAAGTGACTCAGATTTGGTACAATAATCCAAATCATCTGGGGATTTGATGTATGCACGAAGTTTCATAACATCAAAAAACATAAACAAGAAAAAAGGGGAAAGATGAAAATAATGTCAAGACAAAGAAGTGCGAAACGGAATTCAGAGAACTCTTTGAAATATGCTTCTTGCAGGTCCGGAATCGAGACGTCTGCCAAGTTCGATTGGACTTGGACAAATTCGAAACAATTGGACCATCCATGACAACGCTCCCATTTGGCCAATGCTCAAGTGATCGGATGGCTATTTTTGGGGGTCGAAATCAGTTTGGTCTCTCAGAGGGAAACCTTCTTTGTGGGGATCTCACCGGACAACATTGTGAGTACTTAGTGGACTGTGACTTGTGGGCAAAAACTGGTCATGACCATATAGGCCTCTCATGCGATAATAAGCGACCAATTTAGAACAAAAACTTGTCCAAGTTGGGAATTGGGGCCAACGAGTCTTGGTTGAGACTCGTTTCTCATCCTGCAAGAATGTAAAGGGTGTTGCGAAAGTAATGGGCCATCTTCCGCTTTCACATATCCTAGCTTGTTTCAACATGCACTGATGTAATCAATCAAAAGGTCATTTTATATGCGTTGAAATTATTGATCTTTCGGACTGGCTCTCTTTAATGAAGATGAAGAAAGCAATGTCAAAAGGAATTGATTGACCATCAGGTTTTAACTCCTGCTCATTACTTTCTAGAGGCTCAAAGACGTTTCAAATTAAGCTTAACAATCATATGAGTAGACTTCGGCAAAAATATCGTCTGTATGTTGAGCAGAAATTCAAGTAATAATAATAATAAATCTTTATTGCGGCTCTTGGTCATGTCATTGCGTAAAAATGATTAAAAATAGGGTTTATAAGCACTATAGAAACATCTTTAATGTATAGAAAAAAACTGTCGAAACGGTAAAAGCAATGAAATAGTTGACTAGAAAGTGATATCACCATGAGTATGACTAGTATTATTCAATGCACATAAAAAAGTGAAGATGGCTATTGCAAGTAGTCCAAAAACAGGTGGATAAAGGTAAATGATGAAAATCTTGGTTATTGCAGTAGAGTGGGTGGGTCAGATTGAACAAACCTTTTGTCAGCTCCCATTGTTGATGGCATTGGGCCGAGAGCCAGACAAAGGTGCGTGATTAGCTTTTTGTATTTAAACTCACAAGGAGTATAGCTTAGCTCCCTTAAGTTACCATTTTCACCTATGACCAACCAATCACGAGTTATGGACCTTCAAAGTAGCGGTAGATTTGAATGGCCCACCCTGGACAGTAGTAGTAGTTGCCGCATCGCGTTTATCGCACTAAAGTCACATGCATTCAGCCAATTCACGGGAATACAAGGATTATTGCGGAATCTCATTATAGGTATACTAATGGAACTAACATTTTACTAAAGGAAAGCTTGTCAACCTTGAAGTTATTCTATACAAAATAATAAATCAATATACTAATATATCACGCTGAAATTAATGGAGCCTGAGTTGAAATTGGTCTTTCACGTGATCAGAATGGGATGCTCTTTACAAGTGCGGAGGAAGCCAGCTTTGCTGCCCTCATAGTTTTGGCCAGTCGCAGTACTCCTGATGAATTCCACCCCTCATAGGTGCATTTGATAAGAGAGGCAATCCCCGGCAAACGGTTAGGGAGGGAACAAGCGTTTGCTTATAGGAGAGCATTGAGGGTCAAGAGAGAAGATCCCTTACGTTGATGTGATCTGACTTAGTTCTTCCAGTGAGAGAGTCCTGGCCATATTGTTGAAGGCTACATTTCTACATTATAAACAATATATCTTTTCGGACGAACTCTCGATATTTCTGAACTTTTCCAATCTTTTGGTTTTTTTTTTTGGTTGGGGTTTTCCGGGCTTTTCTAACCGCTACAGGGAATGTTTTGAAGGTCTCTTTGAAACTATTGGGACATTATTGCTGAACTTAGTTATGGAGGCCCTTGATGTTGAATATCAGGTTGAATTGATCCTTTTTGAACAATTAGCCCATATTGCCATGATCACAAAATTCCCCCATGGGTGTCTATAAAGTCATCCAAGTGGTGTATTTTTTTCGTAAAGAAATAGCTCAATCCCAATGTCACTGTTTGTGGCCTCACACATCTTGGCCTAATCTAAAACATCACTAATGATGCTCACCTTCGGCTCAAAAATTATGATTTTTTATATGTTAAAAATATCCTCCTGAATTATTTTGTTTTTCTCAGGGGAGATTTGTATACCATCTTTGCCAAACCCCATGGGAATAATCTGTTGTGGGTAATAGCCTCAATGCTGAATTTTAACATGGTTACTTCACATCACAAAATACTTTCGGTTGACAGAAATTTCTTTGATCACAACATATTCCTTTTGGGTATTGGCCAAGAGACCAAAAAATGCTCCATTTTTTCGTCCACGAAGAAAAAGACAACCCCAGGACATCCAATTCTTGAGCTTATAGAGGACCTTAATGGTTTTTCTATGGACGTTCCACTTACAAAGTTTGTCTTTAAGTCTTTAAACATGTGGCAACTGACAGAAAGTATTTGGTCAGCCCTGGAGAGATCCCCCGCTTAAAGAATAAAGCTGTGCATCAATTTTGAGTAGACTTTAAAAGTTAAAAATCTTGCTAGATTTGTGAGAAATGTTAACGAGTTTTGGGATACGTCTTGAAGATGTTTTTCTTTAATTTTGAGGATCCCATCAACGTTTTGGGCGCGTTTCATTTGGACTCAGCAAGCACGATAATTGATGGGCTCAGCCATTTCCTTTTCCTTCATAATGTTTGTGTTTTATATTGTAACTTTCAATACTTCGCTTGTGTGTAGACAAAAACTGGTAATTAAAAAAATCGATGAATATGACTTGGTTGGAAATGAAGGATCAGCCATCATGGTCCTTGTAGTTGAGTTTTTAGACTTTCAATGTCGTCCTTAAAAGGTCACAGAGGTAGGCTAATTTCCAGCCGGGAATTCTAGTATCAAATAGACTTTCTACTTTTCTATAACAACACTTCTTACAGTCATGCATCGTCATGCAAATGGCTTGGATTCTTATTTGCTCGTATTTTCAGTTCAATAGCTGCATATGACGTTTTTGTTTCACTTTAAAGATGCTTTTTGCCGTTCCTAATCAGAATTGCCAAAGTTTGCATTTTTTGGTGTTTGATTGCTAGTTTTGACACCCCTCGTTTCCTTTGAGGTCTTCAAATTCATTAACAATTCTATTCGCTCCTTTTGGTGGTTCCTCGGGTTTAAGAACCTCTTTCTTCGCTTTATTGCCTTTGCAGTGAATCCGCTTTTCCATCATGATGACTCGATACTTTTTCGACCAATAGCAATTACCCGATTTGACACTTAATGATGTGTTGAGCTGGCTGGCGAGACTTAAAACCTGTAGTTCCAAACCCAAAAGAAACGGTCAAGTCTTCATTTCATCAGTGTTGCATGGACATTGAATTGTCAGATTCACCAAACTCATGGTGTACTCACTTTCATAATGATCCCCTCAAAATGTCTATTGGTGTAACCGAAATCCACCTCCTACCTTGACTAAGATTTGAGATGTTGAGATGTTGATTTCTCATCTCAATGCCGACTGCATCTTGGTTTTTATCGTTGAGAAAAATTGCAGTTTAAACTACCATTTGGTACCAATAACTGCCATAATTTTCTTACAATACCTTAAACTATGCACGTAGATTGTCGCAACGGCTTCCAGGTTTCTATACTGTAGTGTACAATTCAATCTAATGCTACCTTTTGACGACCCAATACAAACTAGGGATCACATGCCGGAAATTTTGACCATTGCTTTGCACTGGCTGAAAATGATTCTAATATCAGGACGGATTTGCATTCTGTATCCACTCACATTCTCATTTGATAATCTGTTGCGAATTGTTGAAAATCTTATAGCAATTTTGTCACAATTAGAAGACCAATAATTTCGAACCAATCGTTGTCAAACCTAAACAAATAAAAAAATAACTTTTGGAGCGATTGCTTGTAAGTGTTTTGGAGATCCTTGTGACCCGACAGATCAGAAAAGCTCGTTTCAATGTTGTAATGATGATCTTTCTTTTGCAATTTTGGTCACTGTTATAAAAAAAAAACTTTGTGACAATACTAGCCGCATTATAGTATTCTGTGATCCTCATAATATAGATTCACAGCCAAAATGTTCAGGTTTGTCAAGAACGGGTCTGTTTGTTTGTGTTTCGTTGACTTTTATCACCGGAATGACCCAGTTTTCCACGCCTCTTGAACTCTTGATGACTGTGAAGATTTCAATTCCCTGTTGAGCTTCATGGTTTTCCAACCCTTTTAATTAAGCGCCATGATGACATCACGTTTTACTCGGCCAATTTTTGTATCTATCGTAAATACGTATGTTGACTTAAGCAACAGGTTCTTTAGGATCACCTTAGTTTTCTAAAACTGGTCAAGTGACATAGACGAAGAGAAAAACTATCAGGAGATTCAGATTGGTGAGGTCCAGTTTTTGTTGAAGAATAATCAGCACTAATAAGCGACTTTGAATCTCTTTTTCGATAGATTACATTCGGTTTGCCGAGTCTTTCAAAGTTCATTTTGAGATTATTCTTAGCATATCAAATGACAGCAGGACATGCAATATTTAATTTCTATGAAAGAGGCATTGATCTCGGAGCACGCGTGTTTAATGACCAATTGAAGCATGAAATAAAGACTTGTTCAGAATTTGTCAAGTTGGCAGGTTTCTTGGCTTTATCCCCCTAAGAAGTATAGTATGCGTGTACTTCATGTTGAAGTCATCTGAAGTCATGAAGTCGCCGCAGTCAATGCGTCATTTATGACGTGGCCATGAAAAGTTTGAGACACATGTTGTTACCATATTTGCCATTGCATTCGCAGAATCGTCCAGAGTAAGTATTGACAGTTAAGATTGTGGTTCAAAAGCAATCCCAAGAAAGATGAGTTGATGGAAACGTGAATTATAGCCTAAATACATCGAATCTTCTGAACTGCCTGGCCCCAAGATAAGCTCGTATCTGCCAGAATTACCTGTAACTATGTATCATTTACTCGCTAGGATTTTATTATCATTCAGCATTTTTTGATTGAGAGAACGACAACAGGACCCTGTAAAATGTTGCTGTTGATAAAACCGCACTAATGACTTTCAAAAAGTTAGCTTTAATCATGGATGGGCATCTGAACAAGGTCGGCATCATTGCACCATCAATTCAAAAGAAAAAAGATGGATTTCTTGATGTACTAATACAAATGAGTCCTCCAAGGGAAAAAAGGAAAAGCTCTGACAAGGTCGTCTTTTTTAAAATTGAAGCTGAACCTTTCTATTGCTCTACATCAAGTGTTCATTTGTCGTTATTTCTGCTAGTTTTGAAAGATATGAAAAACGTTCATTTGCAACATTGTTTTAATCGTCCCCAATATTTGGTCGGGGTAAATAAATGGCAGACGCACCTTGCAGCCCCCTGACCATGCTAGACCAGAGAGACCTTTAACTAGAGAAGTGGACATCAGCGGAACTAGACCGATTTTGCTTTTTGTCATGGCCTTTTGACAGAGTCATAAATATAAATAGGCAGTAAGGAACTGCATTTGAGACCAAACTACACATCCGTTATTATATACATAATTGTCTATTCTGAAAACGCTAGACTTTTTACCAAATATACCAGAAACTTTCGATATTTTCATTTAAAGTATGCAAAGTCAACATTTGGTCATGAAAACACGATTTTTTTTCTTTTAACTCGCTTTTCCATAATGTATAGTAGTATTCCTTGTGACTTTTTGGGGGCTGAAATTGCCATGTCTTATCCTCCTGTTAAAGGGATCCTTGGCTAGACGTGGACAGAAGGGCCATTTCACTGTTCTTGAAATTTAATTTTTTTTTAAATGGCAGGTGAACAAAAAAGGGTAACTTGATGTGGACGTTGAGTTGAACATGAGGGTTTTGTGTTTTAGTGTACATTCCCATTGACAACAATGCTCAGCAAGAAGAAGAGATCATCCGTTTATTTGCAATGGTGGGCACTTCCGACTCTTTGACAGCTTCAGCGGACACGTCCATCAAGAATTACACATGGAGTATTAAGATCACTCAAATTGATTGCTCCATCCAGCACAAACTTCAAGGTATCTCGATGTTGTTTGATCAAAAAATTTATGAGAAATGTGACTTATTATGAACATGTTTCAGCTCCCAGTGGATGTCTTCAATATCACACGAGTCTTGTTGGATCCATTGAGACGTTCAACTTCAACGATATCGCTAGTCCCTATCCGATATCGATGGATTATGCCATTTGCATTCAACGTCAACCTGGATTTTGTGGAGTCAAGTTGTCCACTAGCACCCTTGGGGACAGTAAGTGTTTCGTCCAAATTTGTCCGGGCTCTGAGCAATTCATTTTATGCCTTTCAAAGAGTCGGAAGTAGTCATGTGGTGAAAAATTAGACTTGGCACACATGGAAATTGGGCTGATCAATTAGGCTTTGTTCAACTTTGGAAGATGGCTTAAATTGCCAGTCACGGAAGCCAATATCAAAAATAGCAGTCCAAATTGACCCTGAACCTTCCAATTCAGTACCTCTCACAATTCGTTGGACACTCAGATGATTTATACTTTCAGCACTTTTTGACTGGTTTACAATTTACTTCTTAGGTGGTTGAAAACCACTCTCAAGTTCTGGGGCTAATATCCAAACATATTTTGGCATTTTTCATATTCGTTTAATCATAAGAGGAAACTTTCACATTTTGGCTTTGAATGATTTTGACTAAAAGCCTTCATGGCTAGAACATATTGATTTTCTGGATCTGGAAAAACCTCCTTACGAGAATTTAAAAACATAACTAGTTACAACTGAAATAAAAATTGGGATGTGACCTTCTATGTCATAACTGTGTTGTTTTGGATTTGAATGTTCTTTTTCCACCGGTTTTATCTCTAAAATGTAAAAATATATAATAAAAAAAAGAACGACTAGTTTTCTTCCTAATCTGTAATACAAACATTGCTAAAAGTGATGTAAACTATCAATTAAAACCCTCTGCATATTAAGATTTTCAAAATACCTTTTCAAACTTTTTAACGTACGGCTATAAGCAGTCAAACAATCAATCAAGGTCTCATAAAAATCAATGAGTTCTCAAACATGCAAGTTTCTATTTTGTTTCAACAACGTTCTCAAACAGATCCCATCGTTATCAGATTACTTGTGTAATGCATTTTCTTCAGAGTTCATCTGAAAACCCAAAATGTACTTTTGATGTTGCAAAAAAAAACCACTCTCAAAATGTCTGTCATACGTACTGATAAATCTACAGAGAGAATTCGTCTTTAACTGGTATTTTTTCAATATCTTACAAATATATCCAATGCCTAAGTAATCGTCATCAGGATTTGTTTGTGTCCAAACATGCAAAGTTGGCCACAAGATAGCCCCCCTGAATATTTTATGCCCAAAGAACCACGAAAGAACCATTATAAATGGACTCTTTTTAAGCTTACCATTATTCTTTACAACATGACTGTCTGGTGCCCGGTAGATAAGTTAATACATTTGGTGGTTGTTTCTTTTCAATTGCAAATGTCTGGTTGATGACAAAACCACTCAAGTCAAAGAATATATCTTCATTAGCTGACATCCTGAGATCATTCAAACGCATCCATTTTAATGGAAAAATGAAATCAACACGTCATCACTCGTTCAGTCCAGAACTATTCGGTGATCTCGTCACCCAGAATGAAAACAAACTCTTTGATTCCTCACAAGGTTTTGGCTTGAATACGAACTCGGCTCTAACCACGGATGGTTTTGAGGCTGATTGCTACGATACCAACGGAACCAATCCAATTCTCTCGAGTGACTACCTGGAACTATTAGGCGGCTACTCCCTGCAACAGATGAACCAGATTCCGGCCTCTAAAATTTGTGGCCTCTACGATGGAACCACTGCCGTTTTCCCCGGGGTATATTGTAAGTATTCCGGCAATATATCCCAAGATGAGTTTTTGAAACGTTTCGCTTGATTGATAGCCTCGTTCCCGGGTCCCATTACTCTCCGTTTTCGCTCGGACGGGAGCTTGAAGGCCTTTGGAGGAGCCGGCCCAGCCATCAATGCCGATCAAGCCCAAGGGATCGTTGCCTCCGGCGGTGAAAAAGGCTTTCGTCTCTCTTACTCATTAACACCTAATTGTCCGTAAATGGCATTCATTAAATAGAGAACTTTGTCAGAGTCTCAAGAACCGAAATAAAGATGTTGGTTTTCAATATTTCACCGTTGGCAAAGAAAGCCGCCAAGAACCATTGTCAAATGGACAGAGAGGCCATATTTGAGAATTTGAGAATTTGCAATGCTCTATCAAAGGGAATGTAAAATAAATTTTTGAAACTGCTTACGTTTCCTAAAACTGGTTTTGGTTCAAGTGGTCAAACCATTGCACTATTAGTACAAGGACCAACTCATCCACTCTACTCATAGATTATGCTGAATTTTTCAAGTCTGAGTCATCTGATCGACGTCAAAATCGAAGTGCATGATTTATTTTCAAAACACGGATGACAGCTTCGAGAAAGAAAAACCAAGTTTGTCTGATTCGCAACGAAAATAACTATACCCCCTCATAAGCTGTCTATCAAACTTCGTGGCGGTTCAGTTCGATAAATCTGCATGGTCTCTCGAAGCCTTGAATCCTCAATCGTTGACGTCATTCAAGATCTAATAAGCAGCAGACTGTCCGAAAACGAGTCATACTTCGACATGGACTCTTCATTTGGCGTGCAAGTGCCATGGCCTAGATAATCAGTCAGCGAAGCGAATGCCAACGACAAGTTACACTGTAAGTGTGTGACCGGTGTGTGTGTGTGTGTGTGCGTATGTAGAAGATCGGCCGGGAATGAATAGTAAACTAATATGGTTGTAGAATTTTGACGTCTGTTCTTCAATCTGTCATACAAAGTTGGTCGATTGATGTCTAGTTGAGCATCGAAAACCGCAAGATTTCAAGAGATCGAGGGTGATTGCCATAAAAAATGGGTGACGCAAGATCTTTGCTCGTAATTTGACGATTGAGCTTATTTAGGACTTGAGATCACGAATAGTGAAAGCGTTTTAGCATTACGACAAGCTTGGTGGATTTGAAGACTTGAAGAAGAGACGAGGTCATTTAGATGTAATGTGCTGCATACGTACACTGGCAAAACCGGTAGCTGGAGAACAGAGTCCAGTTTTTTAAAGCCAAGGAGTGAATCTTAGATCGAAGAAATATCCAACTAACGTATGTTGAATAGTGCGGCTTTTTCTCGATCTAAGATTAACTCCTTGGCTTTAAGAACCTTGGCTCAGGTTCCTGTAAAGAATTTTTCATTCCAGGCATCCATTCTTACTTCTAGACAGGGTTCGCTAAAACCTGCTCGGATGACAAGAAAAACCAATGATCCTGACCGCGGGTTGAATGACCGAGGTATTTGTCTTTTTTGGTGAATTGTAATTCCTTGTATCATATTCATAAGGAAAGAAAAGGTATACATAGTGGGTTATCATTTGTACAGTCTTATGAATCATGCATAAAAATATCCACATAACTGTTGATTTAATAACAGATATAAATAAAAGTAGTAAAGATTAATCGTGGAATTGTGAGAGTCGTTTATTACATTGGATTGTTGAAAACCATGCGCTCATTTTTAGAAAGTAATATTTATGTCGCGTGTGTTTGATGAATTATGATTAATGATTGATTTACATGTTAAAAGGCAAGGTTTGCATGAAAATAAGAAATCAATGAATATTGATTACTATACACAGTTCGCTAAATCAGGTTAGTGCATGAATATTGAAAGATCGGAACTAAGCCCAATTCATTGTTAATTCATTGAACACGATACCGTGACAAAAAGTCTCGAAGAGCACGTCACTTAGTATCTCAAATAAAAGGGCATGTCAAGTAAAGGAAATTCAAGGAAAAATGTGATCCGGCACCCTGAATTTGGGCATCTTCGGGAGGGAGAACGAAGACAACCATCATAGTCAACTCGCACTATCCGCCAATTGAATTTTCAATAATCAAGTGATTTTGAGTGAGCTGTGTTACAAAACCCAACAAATGAACATTTTTGGTGTTAATCGATGAATGCACTATCAAATTGGCTCAATACCACAATGCTATTTGCATAGACAAGCAGGTAAAATGGAAAAAATGTCAAAATCCAATGCATGCCCAGTGCGTTTTGGCTGGGCATGTTGTCTTTGATTTTACTCCATGGAATAATGTCAGTTGTTCATGAATGCGTTCACTTGACAAGCCCTATTGTGCCTGCATTCATAAGCAAGATTAGCATCTCCAAAGATGTTACTACGGAAAATCATTTTTCTTTTCAAAAAGAATATGTTTTGAATTTTAATACATTTCCCCTCGATATCCTACGCATGAAAATCCTTTTCCCATAACCTTCGGTTTTAGCTTATCTTAATTATTAAAATTGGCGAAAACGGTTTTTGTCCAAAAATGGCGAAATTTGTTAAAAAACTATCTTTCCGACCCCTATTTACACTTTATATGCGCACTAAACATATTTATGAAAGATGCATTTATCAAAGTCCTAATCTTAGTGTTCTACGTAGTTGAAGCCATTAATGAG
>NC_081445.1:14818943-14825539 GCF_007210705.1 Tigriopus californicus | reverse complement strand
AAATCAATCAATGCAGAGTTTCTTGGGGCTGATCCTGGCAAGTCTGCTTTGAATCATGTTTCAGAAGTTCCAAATCAACTGATGTATGGTATTGGAATCGTTCCTCCGATTGTAATCGTCCAATTTGTCAAATTCTTGCTAAACAAAGCTAGCTCTGGATTTAGACGGCCTCTCGAGCATTTTACAATATTAAGCCAGTTAGTTAGCCAAATCCGCCGACTCTTATTCATTGGTAAATCAAATATCATATAAAGTTTGAAAGTTAGAAAATAAACGATCTATAACATTTCATTCTAACAGTACTGGGGGGTACATACCCTGAAGCGGTTAGGCCTCAGGGTAGCACATATTGGGACCTTTATTGTCTTTGATACACATTAGCGACTTTCGAACGGAATAAAATTTAAGATGACCATGTTCGCTGATAATGCATTTTTGGTAATAATAAAAAACCTTCGAATCCGAGTCATCACGTCAATGAATGGAAGAGCTTAAGGAACATTTCAAACCAAATAAGCAAAAAAATCAAAGAGACTTTAAATCTATAGCACATAACATTTTCATATAGCGGGTTGGCACAAAATGTCTGAAATACATCAAAATGTCTTGGCATGACTCTCGATGAAAAATTGAATTTATAATATGACGCTCAATGTACAGTATATGAGACACTCCATAAGACGCTCGCTCTTTAGAATATCAATGGCCAATCAATCAATCCCGGAAAACATAAGATTGATGTTGTACATCTCTCACCTAAAATGAAGCTTCAAATACGGCCCTAACTTTGTTGGCCACACCTTCACCGTCAAAGGGTCAAGCTTTAAAAGATGACAATCCACATTGATAAGGTCTTACCAACGTGGTGATTTGCCATTTGCTTTGTGCCAACCTGCATTAGTATTTGAGAGCTTATTATTTTTGACACAAGCATTCGCTTGTCTTGTACAAAAATCCTTGACTTAGCTAAACAAAGTCTAATGAAGTCTCAATTATGCTTTATAAAATGGACCATTCCCATGGTTGTCAGGCCTTTTTTAAGAGAAGAAAAGGTGGTGATATCAAATTCAGCCTTTGGTAAGTCAAATCGCCCAGTCTTCAAAGTCTCCCTCGTTACATTCTACAAAGGTTTGGATTAAATTTTCTTATAAGCAAACAATTTGGAAAACATCTTAGAAAGACTCATTGAAACTCTTTAAACTGCAAACACCTTCGGACACAATATCTTCAGATTCATACTCAACAGTTTGTCATTGAAAACTGTTTTACTTATAGTTCTTAATTTTCCTCCATTTTTATGTTGTGTTGGCTTTCATCTTCCCTTGCCGTAATCTGATTGACTATCTGATCTGTCAAAAGAGTGAATATAGTAATAAGTTGCATGCTCCGATGGAACATCCTGTTCATTAATTATTTAGCGCTTTATCCATATTATGCGTTACAAGCTTGAGGGTAACTTGGCGTTTTTATTTTCCTTCTTTCTCCAAGTACGTACACTTCCATGAAAACGAGCCATGCCTCTTATCGGAGTCTTGGGTACCTACTGATATTGACATCAAAAACTTGATCATGTAATATACTGTACGTAGGAGTTCGAGTTGGTGCATCTGGCTAGCCTTCAAATAAAAGTAGGGCTGATCAGGAACTTCGGTGAGTAGGAAGTCATAATCAAAACCTGCAACACCTACTGTACACATTCCTGACGAGGGAAACATGCTGAATTTGAATAAAGGAGGCCGAGAAAAGAGACAGAAGGACTTCATTGTTTGAACTTGTCTGGATTCTCGAGGGCTTGAAGTTTGAAAATGTACAGTGTCAGATACCTTTCGTACCCTCTGTTAAACCACCACGGTTCATACGCGCATGACCTTAGCCCAATTACCAAATGCTTCAGTCAAAACGGTTTCTATTTAGAGTACAAAATACACATGTTCATAAAACGAAGTAGACAATAGAAAGAGTATACAAAACTTACAAACATGTTCGTGGCGCACTCTCACAGCAGAAACTAAATCATAATCGAGCAAAAAGGTTTGAGGCAAACTGGAGCCAACGCAAAATATATCAAGAAATGACGTTAATTAAAAGAAGGGTCAAGATTAGCATTAACACCGGCCCCTTAACTGACCTTTCCAGGACAGTTACATTCCAAATGCAAACCATAAATCAGTTAAATTTCTAAGTATCAATCCATCTAATACCATTGATCAATCCACTAGTAGTCTACTACCAGGGCGGTCCACTGATGCATTCGAGTAGTCTTGAGTCTTCATAATCCATGTCATTGACCTTCTCCATGTATAGACAAGCACTTAAATACAGCTTCTTCCGATGCAAACATTTTTCTTATTGTTGACCGGCCCCTGTTTCCAAGCTTAGATCCATGGTTATTGGGCGAACAAACACCTTTTCCGGAATAGATGTTTTCATTTCCGATGGAGGGAAAAAAGCCGCGCATGGTGTTCCAATAGCTTCAAACTTCAGTTTTGTCACCAGCTCTGCTTCATAACGAGTTTTCCCCACAACCGGTCGAGATTCCAATGATTCCAATGCCGATTCTGAAGGACCAGGCATCAATGTCGATTCATATGATCGATATGGATCAAATGACCTTGACGAAAACTCCAATAGACGCCACGGTAATTCCAGTGGCGGTGGCAGTATTTTCAACAGCTTCAACGTCAGCTCCATCGGCCTCTCTTGAGGCTCCATCGGCCTCTCTTGACGTTCCAATGTCCTCGGTTGAGGCTTCAATGTCTCCGTCGAATTTCCATCTCCAGATACATCCAAAATTTTCGATGCTGATCGTTTTTCACTCCTATGTTTCAAGTTAATGCGTTCCTTCTCAAGACTCTCTAGGCGCAGGTCGAGTCGTTTCCTTTTTGCGTTGATGTAGGTCAATTCAATCGCCAAATCGGCATCAGCCTTTCGATTGGCCTCTTCCAATCTTTGTCTAAAACAAGCAGCTCTTGGGGCACTAATTGTCAGCAACTTTACTTCCAATAGCTTTTCCATTCTTTTCCTCTTCTTCACCAACCAATCCAATTCACTCGATGAGCTTTCCAGATGCCCATCCAACTCAAAACCACAATTGAGTTCCATTGTGAGGACAGCTATGTTTAAACTGTTAAACCACCACGGTTCATACGCGCATGACCTTAGCCCAATTACCAAATGCTTCAGTCAAAACGGTTTCTATTTAGAGTACAAAATACACATGTTCATAAAACGAAGTAGACAATAGAAAGAGTATACAAAACTTACAAACATGTTCGTGGCGCACTCTCACAACAGAAACTAAATCATAATCGAGCAAAAAGTTTGAGGCAAACTGGAGCCAACGCAAAATATATCAAGAAATGACGTTAATTAAAAGAAGGGTCAAGATTAGCATTAACACCCTCTTTGAATATTGAGCAGAATACCGAATACACTAGTATCACATTTTTCGGTATTTTTTCGAAAAATCGAAAAATGGCCTTCTTCGTTTCGTGGCTTCGGTTTTGCATTTTTTGGAGAAAAAAATAAAGTCTAGTTGGGACTGTGTAGTCATCAAAAAAAGGTTTCTCATACTGTTGATTTTTATTTTTCAATTTTCTTCCTTCTAATATGCGCAAGGCATATATCAGCGTTGATTTGTGACAGGCTTAGACATGTTTTTGAACAAAATTCCTGATAATAAAATAAAATATATCCATAAAATATAGGAAACATATGTAGCGCGACAATGTGTTAAGGACTGGAATCATCCATAAAGAAGGAGTTGTGTGTCCGTTGGAGCCAACTCTGACGTCAATCAGCGTCTCAAAAAAGGGGATGTTGGGGGGCCAACTTCATCAAGTCCAATAATATCTGTGAAGCTTCATGCCTGCATGAGATAAATGGGTAAATTCAATTTCTTGAACTAAATCAACCTTGATGTTAATTTGTTTTGTCAGTATATGATTCCAAATATTATTCCATTAGCCTTGACCAACAATAAGGAACAAATATTTGTTTACTCTATCAAACCACCCAACCCTTGCACGTGGTCTGTTCAGCAAATCTGTCATTTTTTCAAAAGTAACAAAAAATGCCGTCACTCATTAAATCATACTCAAGAGTGTTCGAAGTTTGGTCAGAGTGTCAAGTTTTAACATTCTCTGTTATTTGTAACGAACGTCGAATCATAGACAGTTGTGTTGACCAATCCCAAGAAAACTTCTCCGCTCCGCTCCCAAAGTCACCAACATCCTCCATCCACACTTGGCACAGCCTTGCCAGTCGTCCTCTTTCTTTTGCGCCGATAAGAAAAACAACTTTTTATGCCATTCAAATCCATGCGACGATACTCATCCATTCGGACGAAGGCATTCACGCAAATTGGTCAAGCATAAAATGCCCGGCACGGTGCTTGATTTTCTGTCATTCTTCAGTCCCCTTCCGAAAGAGGTCTCATGCTCCGCCAGATTTCCAACGGAGACGAGCCCTCGAGTCGTCGTTCAGTCTGTCAATGTTCGTTGAACGCACCATATGTAGACGCTGAAAATCGGTTCTTTTTTGTCCCTCCTTCATCGCCAATCCCTCGACATTCAATCAGCCCTAGTGCAATGAAGGACGCTTAACTTCATGGGTGTCGAAATGGGCAGATATGTTCGTGTTAATGTACATCAAGTTTGTCTATTCTTGGCAACATTTGTGATCTTAACCACTCTAATTTGCATGGACAAACTGAAGAAGAACGACGACAAGATCATAGCTTTCCGTGCAGTTGAACCCCGTAGAAGTCTCCTTGAGGATGTGATCCCGTGGGATCAGCACTTGACTCCGGAGGATGTGGGATATGTCTTCACCGATCCCATGACCTATGAAGGACCCATTCTGAAAGCTTGGCCACCCAGTCAAAGTCGGGATGTCTCTCGGATCATCAAGCCGGGTCAAAACACGACACTCAGTGGTAGGAAAATGCTACATACATACATACGTACATACATACGTACATACAGTAAGAAGGCCACCAAAGCCACTCGTTCATCTCCCGGTTAAGTTCAAGGAAACTGTTTTGTTCTCCTTTGTTTTGAACATTAAGTCAAAGCCACAACCCTCTTGTGGCACTTAAAAACCACCGGTCTCTGATTTGTATTCGTATCGCAAAAAAGATATGTATGGCTATAAAATGCACTTTATATGCAAAACGAAAAGATTATGAAGTCAAATATTTTTCCTCTGTTTAGGCGTTGCTTTTAAAGAGGGGTAAAAGGCAAAAAAGCTTCCATCAGGCGTACCACAAGGCAGCACTTGTTTATTCATTCATTTGAAAAAGACCCTTATCATTTATTTGACTTTTCTTTAATCCCCGGGATGATTGGGATATAGACTTACCAAAACTTTCAAATTCACACCATGAAGAGCTGGACGACCGACCACTTGGTTGGCTACGAATACGATGAATAGGTTTGCCATGAATTCGCATCCATCGCTTGTAATGTGCAGATTCCCGAGTGGTCTGTCGTTGGACATCCAGTGTCTATAGACATCCATCCATTAAGGTACCCTTGATTAGATATCTGCCCAGTGAAATCCAAGCTTCTTTGTAGCATTCAAATTACAACACTTGAGCTTTAAAGGCGAATCTTGTTGTCATTTCCGGGGGAGAAATAAGAATTAATAACGACTGTGATAATGGAAAAAGGAATATCTCTTCATTTGGCAGGCCAAGCGAACGAGAGATGTGCCATTTGACTCCATAACAAGTCTAAATCCTGGGGCTGGATCAAATTCTACTTGATTTTGAACGTGTTAAGGATTGTCAAGGCTTCGATTTCTGCTTAGACCGAGTCCAAGGAACAAAATTTTGCTCAGCAAGTGTGAGAGGGAAATTGGAGACTGCATGACTAGACCATCACAGAGTTTATGCAGGTATATGACATGATTTAGATAATATTCCAAGATAAATTGGAACAGCAAAATAGAGGACTTGATTTCCTGATTGAGACGTTGATCAAATGACTTGCCAATTTCCTTGACTGAATCAAACACTTCGCCGGGATGAAGATGTGGCTGTTGAAGAAGCAATCATATCTATAGTCATAAGATTTTAGATCCAAAAGTAACTACTTCTTTTTGTCTTACAATTTATTTTTTGCTTCGCCACGCGTTTTTCGATTCAAGTTGCAATTTCTGCATTTTTTACACGCTGCTCAAGTTTTGCACCCATGATTAATTCACATCCCACGCAATCAAACGTTAATTCATCCTTTTTCTAACCAATCTCTCGAAGGTGGAATCAGTCTGTAAAAACATTTACTAAACCAAAATTGGATCTCTATATAATGGCAAACGAAATAAAAGTTTAACTCAGCTCCGTTGCTAACACCTCATTTTATATAAAAGGCACAATCATGTATGCAAATGTCTTCTGGACTAACGTTTCAATAGGAATTGGAGTCTTCGCGAATTTCCTTCTCGCCACTAAACATGGTTTTTTGCCACTTCAAAATGAAAGATTCGTGACTTTTCTTTATTTAGATATTGGTGTAATATGTGATTCTCTTAAAGAATTGGAGTTGACGGACTGGCCAGTCTTCCAACGTCGGGTTGATCAGGGATTTTGGTCA
>NC_081445.1:14815735-14816591 GCF_007210705.1 Tigriopus californicus | reverse complement strand
GATCCGACAAATCTAATCTTTTGTTATTGTACTATATTCCTTAGATGTATCAGATATTGTACGAATATGATAAAATTGGAAAAACATTAAATATTTACCGTATTAAAGTACAAGGAACGACATTTTCATTAATGGTAAGGAAGTACGTAAAAGGAAAAAGGACATAAAAAGGAGTCAAAGTAGATTAGAATGGTGTTTTTTTACGAAATGCTTCATTAATCAGATATGCTTTCTTTCAGATATGACATGTTTTGATTGGTCGCAAGTGAAGATTTTGATCGTAGTTCAAACTGCTCCAGAATTTTGGAAGCGACGCCAGGGCATCCGCCAAACATGGATGAAGTCCAAATATCCTGGAATCAAAGTGGTTTTCCTCTTCGGAAAGAGCCAAACTAACGAGAAGCAACCTCTCTCGTTAGAGCTTGAGCAAGAGGTCCATTGTGATATGATTCAAATGGATTTCGTAGGTAAGCCCATTTTGGATGACTTTTCAATTGAGCACCATTCAGGTCCTGACTCGTCTCTCCCTCTAGATGACTATTACAATTGTACCTTGGATTCCATATTTGCCATGAAAGTTGCCATGGAAAATCGCCAAATTGATCCAGATTTCCTGATCATTAGCGACGATGACACTTACATTCATTTGCCTCATATTTGGAACTTGCTGTACAACCAAAGGGCTTTGGAAAAGGTGAGTCATCAAATCCGTTGGTTGTCAAATCATGAATCATTTTTTGCTCTTGATTTTCGCGGGGTTCTGACCGATGATGAGAAATCATTTCCCAGCAAGTCCACTCAAAATGTATTAGATGTTTTGTCTGACCAAAAATTTGAATAACCGCTTTAATGCCAC
>NC_081445.1:14815594-14815699 GCF_007210705.1 Tigriopus californicus | reverse complement strand
ATGCTTTTGAAGACGTACAATATCAGATACCTCTCGTACCTTCTCTGAACTCTGTACAGTCCCAACTTTTTTAGTCTCTCCCAATATGAAAATGAATTGATTTCT
>NC_081445.1:14813513-14815561 GCF_007210705.1 Tigriopus californicus | reverse complement strand
TTGACCCTAAATCCTGGGTTGGGACAAAGCTCATGGATGCTTTTGAAGACGTACAATATCAGATACCTCTCGTACCTTCTCTGAACTCTGTACAGTCCCAACTTGTTTAGTCTCTCCCAATATGAGAGCTCTCTCGTAACTTCAGTGATTGCCCAGTATTAGACACCTTTTTTGTTGACCATACAATCCCGACCTTTCTAGCCTCTCTCAATAGAGGATGTGTCACATACCTTCGATGTTCCTGGTAAAATATCCTGGCGGGTCAAGGCCGATCATCTACAGACAGGAGAGGCTGCGTTGAGGAATGATGTAGGCGATCCACTGAGATAAATCTGGATAATGGGTGCCATCCAAAAGATAGGTCGGGATGTCCCATTTAGCCACGTATTTTTGATCCTGGGGTGCCCGCGGGATCTTGGCTTTGGCTATTGTATAGCCCCATAATGCCTCTGATGTCTGAAAAAAGAACATGATTCAAATGATAGATCGTTACCCAAAAGACGTGAAAATCTGGGCATAATTGTGGAGAACTAATGAATTCAAGGAGCATATCCACGCTCAATAACATGGAAAGAGTGCGATGGAGCTGGGCACGAAATTTTGTTGGCATCAGTCACCTAGGTCATTGGAAAGACTTCACATCCAACGAAGATACGAACGTTATCTTAGTCTATATTGTTTTAATGTCTCCATGCCTTGGCCCCAATCAAGGTGTCGATTATTCCCCAAAATGGCACAAGATATATTACTTATGCCACTCGTCTGAAAGCCAGTTGATTTAACAGTAAGCTCCTGAAATCATAGAGGCTTCTTTTATGTTGAACCAAGCCTCTGCTTTGTACAACCATATTTTTTGTCCATACTTCCCCGACGATTCTAAGTATTAGATGAACCGCCTTCCAGCTCTAAAACGTGGCATTAAAGCGGTTATTCAAATTTTTGGTCAGACAAAACATCTAATACATTTGAGTGGACTTGCTGGGAAATGATTTCTCATCATCGGTCAGAACCCCGCGAAAATCAAGAGCAAAAAATGATTCATGATTTGACAACCAACGGATTTGATGACTCACCTTTTCCAAAAACCCTTTGGTTGTACAGCAAGTTCCAAATATGAGGCAAAATGAATGTAAGTGTCATCGTCGCTAATGATCAGGAAATCTGGATCAATTTGGCGATTTTCCATGGCAACTTTCATGGCAAATATGGAATCCAAGGTACAATTGTAATAGTTCATCTAGAGGGAGAGACGAGTCAGGACCTGAATGGTGCTCAATGAAAATTATCCAAAATGGGCTTACCTACGAAATCCATTTGAATCATATCACAATGGACCTCTTGCTCAAGCTCTAACGAAGAGGTTGCTTCTCGTTAGTTTGGCTCTTTCCGAAGAGGAAAAACCACTTTGATTCCAGGATATTTGGACTTCATCCATGTTTGGCGGATGCCCTGGCGTCGCTTCCAAAAATCTGGAGCAGTTTGAACTACGATCAAAATCTTCACTTGCGACCAATCAAAACATGTCATATCTGAAAGAAAGACCATATCTGATTAATGAAGCATTTCGTAAAAAAACACCATTCTAATCTACTTTGACTCCTTTTTATGTCCTTTTTCCTTTTACGTACTTCCTTACCATTAATGAAAATGTCGTTCCTTGTACTTTAATACGGTAAATATTTAATGTTTTTCCAATTTTATCATATTCGCTACCAAATATTCTATACATCTAAGGAAATTAGTACAATAACAAAAGATTAGATTTGTCGGATCTTGCAAACTAAAAAAACGAAGGCTTAAAAATGCTGGTAAAACAGCCGTTGAACCTTTTTCGTCGTACAATTGATCTTAAAATCTGGGTTAGGAACAAAGCTCATGAATGCTTTTGATTTCTAATATTTAGAATCGTCGGGGAAGTATGGACATAAAAAAAGGTTGTTAAACTTAAAATCAAATCGAAACGTGTCCTTTAAAACCTAGACAAATGCGATCTCCAACGATCTGTTTTGTTGCTTTTCGTTGTCCAGAATCGTACATCCCTTTTATGT
>NC_081445.1:14799764-14813462 GCF_007210705.1 Tigriopus californicus | reverse complement strand
CTTTTTCCCAATTAATGACGTCCTCATCACTGGATATCTTGCCAAAATGTGCCGCCTCTCACTCATATCCAGCAAAAATTTTCAGCCCTTTGAAGTAAGTGGTTTTTAACTTGATTCGAGAAGATCCCAAATAAGTCCAACGTTTTGATAATCCTGAAATAAATCATTGTGTGAAAGCCCCATCACATTGAATGCAGATGGAAGAGCTATTTGAAATGAATGGAATACATAGACATTGAAGTACAAAAGTGCTTATTGTTGAAGAGAATTCAAAAAGAAAATCAGGCAATAAAATTAAATTTCATGTTTTTTTCTATAATTGACCACGATTCTTGAAAATTATTCCCAAACATTGAATTTTTTTATTGAAATGGCTCAAAATGCGCAATAAATTGTAGAAAATGTCAAATATTGCTCTAAAAGTTTCAAAATTTACAAATGCAATAAATTAGCTAAAAAATCTCGGATGTGCAAGTTTTTTTTTGCAAAATTTGCACATTATGCAGGATGCAAGTTTCGGCCGGCCCTACTGATCATCTTTCCTTGGCTTCATTTCACACGACTTAATAATAACTTGCCCAAAAGCAAACCCTTCATTGAAAGGCGCTAAATTTTCCAGATCATCATGAGGTGCACTTTTTCTTGCAGGATTCGTCATTGGGCAAATTGAGGCCCAACCAGGCTGTGATACACTACGTCAATCCGAGAGCCATGTTGGTGATCGACCACGTTTTTCGCTTTCAAAACGGGCAGGTTGATAAAGATTGCTCCACGCCAAACTCGTTTTGTTCAAAGAACAAGAAACTCCATTTCTGTGATTATTTTGAATGTAGACCCTTCCTTCCGATTGATAAAGGTTTGGGAGGTTCATCAAGACTGGAAGCCAAAGTCTGAATTAAGAAGGATTTGTATTTGGCCCTTGTCCCTGACGTAGTACGTTGACTTCAACGTGGAATTAAATGCAATTGCTAAAGGCGATATGCACAAATACCACACATGAAGAGGGGATATGCATTTTTTTGTGTCTCCGATGTCATTCTCCATTTTCAGAGTTCAAGCGCAGTGCTTTACATTTCGTGTTTGTCTGCAACATGGCCTCAACAATGCAAAAAGAGAACAAATGTTGTTTTGAACATTCATCCCAACGAGTTACTAAAACAATAAATGTAGGAAAATTCCTTGTACGATCCTGTATTCTTTTTTGACAATCGAGTGTGTTTCTGAAGATTAAGAATCTACTAGTTTTAGGAGGAGTTAGGAGCTTCCCGGTACGATGTGTCCTGCTAGATATCTAGATGACCAACATAGGGTTACCCACGAAAAAAAGCCAACGGTAATATTATTTTCTTTACTTTAAAGCCATAAAACGCCTTGGGATTCCTCAAAAGGGCCTTCTAGTCATTTTTCGAACTCGATCTTGTAAGAAGTACTTGACAGAAAGCCATTTAGTTAACAGGCTCCATGAGATTGGGATCCAAAGCAAGGTTCTCAATTGGCTAAGAAGTTTCATTTGCGGTAAGAAACAATTAGTTAAGGTTGAAGGATCCCTTAGTGACATACATGATGTCAAGTCGGGTGTCCCTCAGGGCTCCATTTTGGGTCCTCTCCTTTTCATCATCTTCATTGCTCCGCTTCAGAAGCTTGGTAGTAGTAATGTCAATATCTCTTCTTATGCTAATGATACAAAATTGGTAGTTGGTAGGAATGGTCAGGATTCCGGTTGTCTGGCAGAGGTCCTAGACTAAATCTACTCCTGGGTTGCTGCGAGTAACATGGCACTGAATGGAATGAAATTCTACTCAATGACCTTTTGACCTTTGGGTCGATGCCATTAGGCACTCCACTATTAGATGATGAAGGTAAGGACATTGAGCAGGTCTCATCCATGAAGGATTTAGGTGTAGTCCTCCAAGATAATGGAAAGTTCGATGAGCATATCCAGTTGAAAGTTGGTAGGCTTTTCAAACATGTGGTTGTATATTCGCACGTTTAAGTCCCGAGATAGTGTCACGATGCTAACTCTGTACAAGTTGATTGTTCAGTGCTGATCTTGAATATGCCTCTCTCATTTGGGCTCAAATAGTTCAGCAGGTTTGCAAAAGCTCGAGCAGGTCCAAAGATGTTTCCTAGGAACATTAAGAATGAGAGAGCTCTCGTATTGGGAGAGGTTTGAAAGGTTGGGATTGTACAGTACTCAGAGAAGGTACGAAAGGTATCTGATATTGTACATTTTCAAAAGCATTCATGAGCTTTGTCCCAACCCAGGATTTAGGGTCAATTGTAGTGACCGGAGGCTTAAATGTGCGTTTTGAGAGCACCTTCAAGCCCTCGAGAATCCAGGCTAGTTCGAACAATAAGTCAACTCTCTTCTTTCTCGGGCTCCTTCATTGTTCAATTTGCTGCCCTCAAATATTCGTAGGGCTTATGTAGGCGTTGATCCAGTAGCAGGATTTAAGTCAGACTTGGACAAGTTTTTGACTAAAATTCCTGATCAACCTTATATTCAAGGATTAGCCAGATCAGCCAACTCCAATTCGTTGGTCGATCAAATAACATATATAAATAAGAGTCAAGTAAATTAAATAATCTTCTCGTCTTGAACTGCTGGGATTCCAATCCCGGTAGCGGTAAGGAAGTCCCCAAAAAGAAAAAAAAGAGATTGGTCGACAATTAACAGGTTGGTCCCTATCTCCTTCTTTATTAATGTAAATGCCGTCACACCATTCGGCCCTGAAGGGTTTGAAGATTTCAGAGCTTCGATAGCTCGACAATTTACTTCTCGTCAATCATTACTTCTTTTTAGAAATAAACTCTTGTCGCCCAAACATGTTGAGTCGGAGTTAGAAAGACCGACGAAAATTGATAGTCAGGGATATTAGCTACTGCGGTCGCATTGGATACTTCTTCTTTATTCGGTAATCTAATTGGTCTTATGGACTCTCGAGATTTAATCACATTAAAAACAAGGACGCTCCTTGCGGAGACTGGGAGCATAAAGCTAGAGCCTGGCTTTCAGAGAGGACGCTCTACCTTGCTCCTTGAAAATCCTTGAAAAAATCATTCAAATCTGTTGAAAAATTGAAGATAACAATATCTTCCACTTGGAGTTATGGAAAAGGTTTGAAATTACAAGGATGCATTTATTGATTGTTCTTTGCAGGAATTATCATTTGAATTTTTCTTACAAGTCTACTGCCAAACAAGCCTCGCTTCCGCAATTGTCAAGCTAGCCTCGGGCATCTGCTCTTTTGTGTTATGGAAGAAAGGAAAAAGAAAGAGAGTGCCCTAAGACGCACCAGGAAAAGGGACAGTCTGGTCAGCTGAGTCATTTGCTGGCGGTGCTTGACAATTTTTGCCCTTTTTCTTCGCCATTTGTCTGGAAGCGAAATCAACTTAAAATATTATACAACTATATCTAAATCCCTCAAAAGAGCAGATTTTTGAACATTTATTTTAGAGCCGTCTACAGGACATTTAGTGTGGCGGTCACTGAAAATTTCATAAATGTCAGTGAAGTCTTACAGAAGCTATTTTTGATCAGTTTCAACAAACTCTTCAAGCAACGACAAAATCTATAACATTGTTTGTTGTATGTATTATCTTCAGAATTAAAGTGAATGTATAACTAAGTGTACACATGATGAATGTCAAACACATTTTCAAAGATTACACTTTTAGTGTGCTTTAAGTGGCATTATATAGCATAGAAATATAGACTGCAAGAAAAAGAGAAATAATCTTTCATTTTTGTGATATTGAAAATCGATATTAATTCTTTGGGAAATTGAAGTAACATATAACCAGGGCATTTTGGGGCTAAAAACGATGAAATTTGGACCACTAAATCCCTTGTAACTAAGTAGCGGTGAAATATTTGATATCATGATTTACATTCAAGAGCTAAGTGTGCTCCAAATTCACATTGAGTGGTTTTTTGAAAATTTTAGCTTTTATAATGTTTTAAGGCATGTAAGCTTTTATGTGGGTTAGAATTCCATAAAACAATGAAATCAAAACGGTTGCCTATGATTTTTTGAAGTAGAAAAATGCCAAGATGTGTTTGGGAATTTCCATCAAAACCTTAAAGGGTATTTTTACCACTGTGATCAGGTTTTGTACCATTCCCTCCAGCTTTAATCAATCCTGCTTCATAACACTTCGAAACGTCACCGTTCAAAGGTTGACTCTCTCTTAGGGTGAAAGCGTGATCGCATGCGCTAGATGGGGTTGCTGTTTCTATTTCAATTGCGTTCTGTGGGGCGAGTCAGTGCTGCCATTGGGGATATGCGGGGACGCCAAGAGGCTCGACCCAAAGAGTGGAACAGTTTTTCACGAAGCATTGTCGATAATCATCAAAATATATTGTATTCCTCAAGTCGTGTTGTATTCGAGTGTATTGCTAGACCGTTGTCCAAGGACCTAAATTGACATGAAACCGTTATTCCGGGACGTCCCGAAATCCCAAAATTACAAGAAACTTCAAAATGGTTAAAAATGATAGCTTAGGCCTTTTGAAGTGTTTTAAGGCTATGGCCTGAAACAACTATATTTTGAAATTAACACTTCATAACATTGGTCGGATATTTAGTACTGTCCCATTTCAAAATTTGCGTTCACAAAACTACGTGGGGGTACCCCAGTAAAGGAAAGCAAGATCTCCTTTGAAATCCATCGTAGGGTCAATTTGGAGTTTTTAGGATTCAGGCAGTCATTAAGTTTACGTACAACCTATAAGAAATCTGAGGACATTGGTGCAAAATTTATGTACTGGTCTGAACGATTTTCCCCTCTTACCCAGTGTATGATGCAAAAAGGATTCCGACAACGTTTTGCCTTTATGTTTGTGGAATTCCGGGCCCTAGCCGTTCACGCCGTATCACTTAGGAATGGCTGGCACCAGGGCTTGAGTAACGCAGTTACATTTTGAATAACACTATTGGTGCCTTTTGTTCGGAACTTCCTCACCTCTACTGGGATTGGAATCCCAGCACCTCAAGAAGAGAAATTTATCAATTTTACTTAACTTTTAATTATATGTATTATTTGATCGACCAACGAATTAGAGTTGGCTGATCTGGCTAACCATTGAATATAAAATTGATCGGGAATTTTAGTCAAGAACTTGTCCAAGTGGGACAAAAATCCTGCAATTGGATCAACGCCTACAAACGCTCTACGAATATTTGAAGGCAGCAAATTGAACAATGAAGGAGCCCAAGAAAGAAGAGAAGTGGACTTCATTGTTTTGACTAGCCTGGATTCTCGCGTTACTCTTCTGAAAAAGTAACGTGAACGGTAACGGATTTTTTTTTTGCCTTCCCATTACCGTTGTTACTTTCTTCTTGTTTAGACGAGGGAAAGGACTATGCGTAAGGTTTCCCTACCCGATTTTGTTTTAAAAAATCCGTCTCAAATGCAATGACTTACTTGCCACTGATGGGATCAAATAAATGATCGCGAGAGTCATTTGTTTCACTTCATACTTATTAAACGTTAAAACATCGCATATACTTGTTTTAGCAGTTTTAGGCCCTTTCTTTCTGCAAAAGTAACGGTAACGGAAACACGTTTATTTTTCTATGAAGTGTCGGTAACGGCAACGCGTTCCTTTATCTAAAAAGTATCGGCAACGGTAACGAATTACTTTTTCTAAAAAGTATGGATAACGGTAACGCGTTCCTTTTTCCAAAAAAATATTGGAAACGGTAACGCATTTTTTTTTATTGGTAATGGTTCAAGCCGTGGCTAGCACAAAAGATTTGACCACTAGCCTAGTGGCTAAAGTTTAAAAGTGATCTATTTCCCATATTACTTAATTGTTATCCATCAACACGGTGCTTAGAATGTTGTTAGGTAAGTTTATTGGCTTTGAAAGATGAGCTTGATGTTCATGTACCTTCATGTTACTTGTACCTTATGTAGCACATATTATTCCCCAAATCGCCTACCCAGTATCAAATAGTTTGAGCTATTTGATACACTTTATGATTTCATGTCTATCAGCTGATGTTTAAGTAAATGTTTTTTGAAGTCGGTCATATGCATCAAACGTTGAATCTTTGAAATGAAAGAACACTCTAGAGAGACAATTTCTGAAGATGATTATTCCAATGGTCATTCAACTCAATATCGAGCCATGAGTTGAGTGATTATGTGGCATAACTCTGACAACATTGTTAAGGAGTCGGTTTAAGTAACAACAGAATGTGAACTCTGTTTTGACCCTCACTCAATTCAAGCTTGACCCTGAACATCTTCGATGTCTGGTCCGTTGTCAGGAACAAGTTCGTTCTCCTCGGTTGGATATTCGGAAGGTTGTGTGAGAAGGAAGTTGAGTGAGAGCAACAACGGGAAAGTGGCTTTCTTCTTGTCCACGTCAAAAATGGGCGTGCTTTGATTCATCATTAGAGTGGCCTTCTTCACGCCAGAATTGGCCAGATAAACCGGCTGAAGAAAGGGAGGGGAGAAGAAAAATTAAAAGTCAAGGCACAAACGCCAACTACTGTACATTTGAATGCAGGCATCATGCGCTCATTACCTGTTCCTGTTTGTTCAGGGATGCCACGTTTACTTTGTAGAAGAACCGCCTACGTTTGGCATGGCTCAGGAGACCTTGGAGCTCATTGTTAGGCGAGGACATTTGATTGCGCTTGATGGACAATTGGAAGTTGTCGAAGGTCAGGATGAGATCCAAGCCCATGTGAAAGCCTGTCCAACGCCAGACGTGGTGAGACCCTAGTCATGGATAGAAAGTGATGTTAAGAACGGAACGGCTCAAACGGGGTTCCTCAAGGTGCAATGATTACCCGCAAGTTCGATGATTCTTCCACAGCGAAGAGCATGCTTCTCGAAATCCTCTAAGGACACGTTCAAGGGACCAATCTCGGAGCCAAAGTCCACGGCGAGCATATCGTGCCAGTTTTTGCGGTAAATGGGAAGCATCCAACTGTCGGGGATGATTCGATCTAGTTTTGAGAGAAAACAACAGGATTGATAAGAAATCACTCAAAGATTGGATGCAGAAACGGAGAAGCCGTTCTGCTATTTTTCTACGGACACCAGTTGCACCTTTACTTTCATGATTGCGTGGACATCTCAGCTAGGAATTAGAAAATTGTGAAACAAGACAGAATAATACTTGGTCTTTTTTGTTCTCCATTATTTCCTGGGCACTGAGAGCGCACAACTTTGGGCGGTTCTGAGGCTCAATTGTGCTGAAGGTTTCGGACACGATTAAAATCAAACGAACACAAGTAGTCAGGATCACGAGCTTCTAGATATATGGACTGCGACGGTCTGCTCTTGGTCATAGATATGCTCAATGAAAGGCAGGTAATTATGACATCATTTACTTGAAAAGTAAAGTCATGTTTTTAAGAGCTTATGAAGCTGACCAAGAGCAAGCCGAAAATTCGAATTTGATGTAATGTTTACAACATAACTTTGGATATACGTATCTCCTGGGTGGCCTTGACATAGTATTGGGCTCAAATTTGGCCAAGTTCATCTATTGAACAAGATCTTGTGGTCATATGAAGCGCTTACTTGGAAAGAAGTGAACGGTTTATGAGATACGAAAGCTTTGCTTCCGTCGCAATCCACAAATCTAGAAGTCCGTGACAATATCTAGATAGAACTGCAACCTAACTGCATGGAACTCGATTTTAAAGGAATTAAATAAGTTGATCGAAATCCTTTCATGGTGTTTGCAAATCATATTTTTTGAAGGCTTGTCATTAAATGGGGTGCTAGCATAAGCAAACAGGGCATCAATATTTTTTTAACGTGCTTCCACATTGATACTTCAATCCTTGGGCCATATGTATCATTTTATTTCGGTTGAATGAAGCCTAGCTATGATCTAATGGCGTTTTGGAGGCGCAGAATTAACTTTGGGAGTCACAAAACAACGTCAAAAATGGGACCAAAACGCAAACAAACGTTTTTGTTAACGCTGGGTTGCTTTAGTATACGTAAAAAATAACGGGGCCAATTATAATTGACTCAGATAGCAAGTTTATTGAAGTATTGTGAGACGGTCCTTTGTAAGTGCATGTAGTGCCATCTAGCCATTTTTTCCGACTCTTTTTATACGAAAATGATGTAGTTCGTCCTTCCATGCAATAGCAAACGTGTTTCGAAGTTTTGTTCCATTTTTGAGCAGAACAAAAATATATTCCCAATGAAGTGTGGCGATGCACAGAAGCCTTAAATAAATCACAACCACAAGATAACCTGAATGATGAGCAATTTCATCAAAAGTGGAGCAGGTCTCAATTCGTTCTATGAAATCAACTCCCCCTAAAACTGTTTGAAACTCGCACTCGCAACATCTAGTTAAAAAACCCACAAAATTCAAGCTCCTTTGAAGCTTCCTTCCTGTTTTTTTGCTACATTAACCAATTGGAAGATGTAATGGTCGAAGCTCATCCCTTCGGACTCAACACTCGCCGACCGATATATAATGAAAGACCCTTTACGTTTGATATTAACTATTAGAAGGACTGAAAACCCCAAGTCAAACAAATTTCATTCGAGTCCTCATAACCCCACCATCATCTCAACCAAACCAATCACCTTTAATCTGCATCTCCATATCCATCTTGTGATTGCCCATGTAAGTGAGTCGGAGTTGTCGAAATACGGGAATAAATTCCCGCCCTTCATCCGAATCCAAAAAGCACTCCGGGTGGGTTTTGCCTCGTTTCTGAAATGAAAAAAAAAGACATTCAACGTAATTGAACATTAGACTCATTATTAGAAGGATATGATCAAATCCGCCCGTCATTGTGCCCCTCGAACTTCACATAATCTCATTAGGAAAGCAAACAAGAGTCTCGCCCAACTTGCTCGCGCACTGTAAAGCCATCAAGCTCGTTCATACATCGTATTTCATTATCAATGCAAAATTTTGGTCAAAGGTTGACAAGTTACTCCCATGCTATGAAGAAAAGAGAGCTGAGGTGGAGGTACGTGGAAGCAGTAGTTTAAACAATGCTCCCAATAGTTCACAGTACATAATACATGTGGGAGTTTTTTTTTTTCATTCAGAGAGAGATAAGCCTTAAATCTCAGGTTTTGGCCTAAATGATGTCATCTTATGTGAAATGGGGAGTTCATTTTCCTGGTAATGCTTGAGCACACCGATGAAGGATCCCTTTTTCTCTTTTGTTAAGACGAGGATAAATGCTTCAGAATCAACGCGTCGTTGAGTATTTCAATTGTTAAAGAGCTTGGAGGCATGCTTACTCTAGTTTTTAGTGAGCTTGCCATGGTATATTTTTCAATCTACTAGTTGCCTTTCACTCGACCCAATTCTAGCTCAAAATAACAATTCTGAGACAATGCTGTCACTAAATTATCGTTTATTGCCACATTCATGATTTGATACATCTACTAGTACATATTTATAGTGGTTTTATGAGCAATGCGACTGTCATCATCGTTTTTCATTAGCGATGGTCATGAAAATCACCCGGGATCGGTTGGAGGAATAGAATCTCATCGAGTGATTAGAACCCATAACTCCACTGACCCAGAGAACTAGATCACTTGCTTTCTTCTGTCCGAGAAGCTCAATCAAGCTAGTGTCTTTCCTCGTTCGAAATCCTAGCTGGAAGGTAGATCTGACATGTGGAATCTCAAATGCCCAAGATCGCGGCTTCCAACGAAGAATCGAACTTTTTTTTTTGTTTGAATAGAATATTACCGTACGGTACACACAAACGAAGCATGAGAATGACGAATGGCGACGGTCTTTGATCCCGTTTGCATTAAGAAGTGTCCATGATAAGACAAAGCCCTCAAATCAAACCGTTCGCCAGAAGAAGTTTTTGAAATGGCTTGATTACAATAGGAGCTTGCTTGAGAATAGCAGATTGCTTGGAAGAGTTTCTTCAAGATTAATGCATTCCTGAATGAATGAGGCTGAAGATCAACATTTTGAGAGGAAAAGTTAACACTCACTTTGTTGTGGTGAAAATGTAAAAAAACCTTTTTGCCTTTGAAATCAATGCTTTTGAAGTTGCATTTCTTTTAGAAACTCCATTCTTAATGACGCCGAAGCGTCGAAAATTAGTACAAACCAAGATGGAAGAGCAATCAGGATTGTGGTTAGAATGCCCAAAGAAATCAGGAGAGAGCTTGTGCACACGGATACAGTCGGAGGAGTAGAATCTCACAACTTGTGCAGATACAACTTCTCCACTGGATCAATGTCACATGACTGTTGTAGGCCAGGATCGATGCCGTCAGGTCTTCACACCAAGTCCAAAGGGAACGAGTGAAGGAATGCGAGTGGATCGTGGGTCAATCTAAGCTAGAAGAGTTAGATCTGGCATGAGGAGATGCCACTCCAAAGTCACAACTGCCTGAGACCTGTCCTTCCAGCTGAGCTTAATGGAATCTAATGAGACCAGGAGAGGAGTGAAGTCCTCAAATAAGAGTCGCTTATCTTATCTTGGCACAAACGCACACACCCACCACCGACACCCGAGGAATCTGGTGCTCAAGCCCCAAGCAAGAGAGGTGGCATTAAGCGGCAGCTATTCCCTATCACATCGATCCTTCAACAACAGGGGAGGGTGATTATGAGTATGACCCAAACTCAGGCCATCTCTACGATCCATCCGTGGGCCTCCCACACTATCCAGGTTTATTTGACCGCCACGCTGGCATGACCAGGTCAGATCTCTTCGGCTCGGGTGGAATAGCAAGGGCTTCGTAGAGCAGAGTTACGTTAACATTTATCTAATGCTTAGTGATTGGACTCACAATAATTGCCTCTAAGGCCAATGACAGCACAAAAGTATGTATCCGTACAGTAATGAAGGGAATATTACATTCATGACATTAATAGGTTTTGTGACGTCATTAGTATTACTTTCGTCAAACTTAGGATTTGAAGCACACGCCTTGAGATGATTTGAATCGCAACTCTTTGGGCCTTGCTTAGAAAAGTCCACCCTTTTTTCAAGATTCGACGAAAGTCGCAAAATGAGTCCAAAACCGCGGTCTAATTCTCAAGGAATGCAGAGTCCATGACGACAGATGCATGAGCTACCACGAGGAAAATTGCCCAAGGGCAAGGGTGTCCAAACAACGGAATTAAGGGACAAAGCGGACCAATCAACCGGTTAATGCTTTCTATTCGCACACGAGAAAAAAAACGTCCCTTCCAGTTCAGAAATGGCAAAACCTAAAATCCGAACCAGAGATCCCAGCGTTGGGTATTTGGGAGCAACTCCGATGAAAAACGCGAGTTCATTATTCTAGGTCCTTCTTTCACGATAGCGTCTCTTCATTGGGAACATTTAGATGGAATATTAGCTGTCGTAGACATTCGGGAATTGCCAGTTGTCTTGAAAGGTTTGGGATAGTTTGGTACCGGAAAGAGAGTCGATGTACCCGTTATAAATGAGAGGTGATAGAATGTAATCATTCCACCGATCATCGAACAACGGATTGGGGCTTCCATCGGGTATCTTTTAGTCCACTGATACTTGATTGTACAAGGTTAACAGACGCACCAACTAGAACATGGACGCCTTCTTGAGTAGGGCTGGTATTCTCTTTCCTCTTTGGTTCCTCCTCTTGATCGTCCACTTAAAATGATATTCGAAATCATATATGGAGGGAGGGGGAATCATCCTTTTTTTCAACGAATTTCCACGACATTAGACTTGGTCTTTAAGCCTGTTATTTAAGAGTCTTCAAATTTTCAATTTGTTTGGAAATCATGACCCTTTTTTAAAATTAAAGCTCTCTTAGAAGTGCAAAATATATGCCTTGTTCAATATCAATGGCGCCGTCAGTATCGATTTTAAAGCCTACTAGTGTAAACGAAAGGAGTGCTTCTTAGCACTACCTAAAAGGAGGTTGAGCACGGTGCCAAAATAATGGTCACGTATGAAAGAAGAGATTTTGCATTTCTAGCATTAGAAATGTCCCGGTTCGATTCTCCATCCCGACCTTTCTCCAAAGGTAACTTTTAGACGCTAACCAATCTGATATGAGACTTGAAATTGCCTATCGAGATTTGGAAATTAATGCAATGGCTGGCTTGGCTAGCTGTCTGGCCGGGCGAAGCTCAAACTTCCCCTAGCACCCAAATACAAAAAACAAACCTGTACATGAAATTGGCACTTAGAGTGAAAATAGGCCATTAAGCAAGATTCTCATTGAATACATCTTTACTTTTGTATGATACGACTCGTTACACTCTTAGCGACAATGGATTTTATGATAAAATGAAAATATTCACCTCTGCCTCCGAGGCATCAAAATTTGACAACAAAAGCCTTGAGGGTGCAATGGAAACATACCTCGTGGCTATTTAAGTACCGTGTGTGATCTAGTTCAGTTTGTTCAATACTTATCAGAAAGTCAACAGACATAATTCGTTCCTAAGCTCGTTTCAAGACGTTTTAAAGCTAACTATGATGTCACTTGCACAACATCTTGAGTAAAACGATAAGTGATGACTGACATGATTATTAGACTCCGATAAAATATGTTGTTTTCACGTCGAGCAGAAATTGCAGAAGTATGACGGTTCTGATGTTGTTAGAAGGAGGTGGATCGAGGCATTTGTAAGAAAACCGGTTAGGCCAACCTAGAGGGCTAGTTTTTTTTGCTCTTTTGCGGCTGCCTGGTGTGTGCGATGGGGATCGGCTTTGAACACATTTAGTTACGTGATTCTCAAAATCAAGTTCCAAATTCAGGGAGCCAGTGAGTTGATGACTCGTTTGTCTCCTTTGGTTGAAACTGAGTAACGCAAGAGAAGTCGATCAGTCCGACACCCTGCTGCCCAACTACCAAAATGTGTTCAAAGCAAAGTCTCAAATGGCTTGGTTGGAGTGACTTTTCTCTGACAAGCCCTCTAGGTCAACCCTCTCTGGCATTCAAAATACCTTTCATTGTTGCTCACAACGAGAAGCAGAGGCTAATTCACAGAGGGGCATGTATCTGACGCGACATCGTCCAGAATGGTAACTGAGGTGACCTCTATGGTAAACAAAATAAGATTGTGCATGGACAATCCGGAGACATCATTGAACCATCTACAGACTTTGCCTTACATTGCCACGTCGAAGGGGTTGATATTTGAGGACATGGAAGTGCAGATGTCCTGGCAGGATGGCCAGATAGTAAGCATGCAAAAACTGTGGATTGGAATCATTATTTTGGAGCTAAAAGAGCTAGATTGTCACTGACAACACCCTAAACATTAAGGAGGCTAAATTCAGAGTCAATTATCCTTTTCCTCATCGTTTTATATAAGGGCGGTAATGAAGACGTAATGAAAGCGTCGAATTCGTAAATCAATTGCCCCAAGTTAATTCTTAAAAAAACACATCACTCATGATCAGTTCACGGTATGAGGAACCTCGTTTCTCTCAGTCTCCAATGTCGATCAAATTCAATATGGGAAACGTTGCTTTTTCAACCATTCAAATTCCGCAAAAACATTGAGCTTTGCTTAAATTGGAACGTAGGGCTTAGTCACACCTCATTTGTTACTACTGTACGTGAGGGAAATGCGTTCTACCCCACACATTGAAGACCTGTGATGACTCAACCTGATATATAAAAAAAACCCTATCGTGGTGTGGCTAATCTGTAAGTGAGGAGGGTGTATTAGCATAAAGAGCTAATATGAATCAAAAGAAAAAAATGTCATTTAAAGTCGATAAAACA
>NC_081445.1:14799377-14799736 GCF_007210705.1 Tigriopus californicus | reverse complement strand
GACCTCTTAGAAGTGCAACATATTTGCCTTGTTCAATATCAATGGCGCCGTCAGTATCGATTTTAAAGCCTACTAGTGTAAACGAAAGGAGTGTTTCTTAGCACTACCTAAAAGGAGGTTGAGCACGGTGCCAAAATAATGGTCACGTATGAAAAAAGAGATTTTGCGATGGTAAGCGTAGTTTTCTAGCATTAGAAATGTCCCAGTTCGATTCTCCATCCCGACCTTTCTCCAAAGGTAACTTTTAGACGCTAACCAATCAGATGAGACTTGAAATTGCCTATCGAGATTTGGAAATTAATGCAATGGCTGGCTTGGCTAGCTGTCTGGCCGGGCGAAGCTCAAACTTCCCCTAGCAC
>NC_081445.1:14799135-14799341 GCF_007210705.1 Tigriopus californicus | reverse complement strand
TCCACTTTAAATGATATTCGAAATCATATATGGAGGGAGGGGGAATCATCCTTTTTTTCAACGAATTTCCACGACATTAGACTTGGTCTTTAAGCCTGTTATTTAAGAGTCTTCAAATTTTCAATTTGTTTGGAAATCATGACCCTTTTTTAAAATTAAAGCTCTCTTAGAAGTGCAAAATATATGCCTTGTTCAATATCAATGGC
>NC_081445.1:14795869-14799099 GCF_007210705.1 Tigriopus californicus | reverse complement strand
GAAATCAATGCTTTTGAAGTTGCATTTCTTTTAGAAACTCCATTCTTAATGACGCCGAAGCGTCGAAAATTAGTACAAACCAAGATGGAAGAGCAATCAGGATTGTGGTTAGAATGCCCAAAGAAATCAGGAGAGAGCTTGTGCACACGGATACAGTCGGAGGAGTAGAATCTCACAACTTGTGCAGATACAACTTCTCCACTGGATCAATGTCACATGACTGTTGTAGGCCAGGATCGATGCCGTCAGGTCTTCACACCAAGTCCAAAGGGAACGAGTGAAGGAATGCGAGTGGATCGTGGGTCAATCTAAGCTAGAAGAGTTAGATCTGGCATGAGGAGATGCCACTCCAAAGTCACAACTGCCTGAGACCTCTCCTTCCAGCTGAGCTTAATGGAATCTAATGAGACCAGGAGAGGAGTGAAGTCCTCAAATAAGAGTCGCTTATCTTATCTTGGCACAAACGCACACACCCACCACCGACACCCGTTCTCTAGTTTAACAAGACAGTTCACTTTCCAATTTTGGTCTTTTGCATGATGAATAAAGGAGGCAAAACTTCAACCAAGCAGAGGGCGCTAGTGATCGTTTGGTCAAGGAACTGGCTCCAAGATTTCGTGTATTTCATGGATCGTTACGTCTGAAAACTAACAGTAGGGTTTTGCTCATGGTTTTTGATTGAATGGGCATTTTTGGTGCCTCATTCCTTTTAAGCTGTCTTACATACAAGATAATGACAAGCTGTTGGAATGTCGATTTCCTGGTCATCCGATGCTACCCATTTTTTCTTCTGGCACCTCAGAGAGAAGTGTTGCATGCAGATTGGCCTGAAAATTATCCAAGCCAAAACTGTATTTCTCAACTGTTTTCCTATTCCCTCAAGTCAAACCTCAAGTCAAATGAATTGACATAAGACAAGAGTACTCACTCCTCATGTCACGTTGCTAGTTCTCGTATAACGGTTGAGGTAAATTACCCCGAAATAATCTATTTGCCTTCGCAGTTTAAAACATTATTTGACGCACGATTTCAAATGCGAAAGTTCAAATCGTCTTGGTCAGACAAAACGAATCAATTGTGGTCAACATAAACTTACCGAGCTCACACAATTTAGGCTTAAAGCAGTTTATTTACATTTACATTCTGTACTTGCTGATACGACAACTTCCGCGATGCCATAATCAATCATCAAATATTTTAACGCTCTCCCGATTTGCATCGGTAATCTCTGCGTGGAGAATTATTGGGTTCGAAGTCTGACTACAGTGGGCATTCATTTTTGCCCAAGTAGTCATGTGTTATGTAAGTATATGATAGCGCGAAGCATGTTTTTTTTCTTTGTGTGGAGGCTCATTTCAGTTTTAGAAATTAGCAATACGAGCAAAAAACATCACATGATAAGAAAAAAATCGACAGCTTCAATTAATCGCCACTGGAATCTCAGACAGAGGTTGAACACGGCTTTCAAAAGCATCAAGTTGTCAGCAACTATGTTTGGGAGATATTTTGGTTCCAGTGGTTGTTCGTTTTATCGACTTTAAATGACATTTTTTTTTCTTTTGATTCATATTAGCTCTTTATGCTAATACACCCTCCTCACTTACAGATTAGCCACACCACGATAGGGTTTTTTTATTATATTCAGGTTGAGTCATCACAGGTCTTCAATGTGTGGGGTAGAACGCATTCCCTCACGTACAGTAGTAACAAATGAGGTGTGACTAAGCCCTACGTTCCAATTTAAGCAAAGCTCAATGTTTTTGCGGAATTTGAATGGTTGAAAAAGCAACGTTTCCCATATTGAATTTGATCGACATTGGAGACTGAGAGAAACGAGGTTCCTCATACCGTGAACTGATCATGAGTGATGTGTGTTTTTAAGAATTAACTTGGGGCAATTGATTTACGAATTCGACGCTTTCATTACGTCTTCATTACCGCCCTTATATAAAACGATGAGGAAAAGGATAATTGACTCTGAATTTAGCCTCCTTAATGTTTAGGGTGTTGTCAGTGACAATCTAGCTCTTTTAGCTCAAAATAATGATTCCAATCCACAGTTTTTTGCATGCTTACTATCTGGCCATCCTGCCAGGACATCTGCACTTCCATGTCCTCAAATATCAACCCCTTCGACGTGGCAATGTAAGGCAAAGTCTGTAGATGGTTCAATGATGTCTCCGGATTGTCCATGCACAATCTTATTTTGTTTACCATAGAGGTCACCTCAGTTACCATTCTGCGACTGTCGCGTCAGATACATGCCCCTCTGTGAATTAGCCTCTGCTTCTCGTTGTGAGCAACAATGAAAGGTATTTTGAATGCCAGAGAGGGTTGACCTAGAGGGCTTGTCAGAGAAAGTCACTCCAACCAAGCCATTTGAGACTTTGCTTTGAACACATTTTGGTAGTTGGGCAGCAGGGTTCGGACTGATCGACTTCTCTTGCGTTACGCAGTTTCAACCAAAGCAGACCAACGAGCCATGAACTCACTGGCTCCCTGAATTTGGAACTTGATTTTGAGAATCACGTAACTAAATGTGTTCAAAGCCGATCCCCATCGCACACACCAGGCAGCCGCAAAAGGAGCAAAAAAAACTAGCCCTCTAGGTTGGCCTAACCGGTTTTCTTACAAATGCATCGATCCACCTCCTTCTAACAACATCAGAACCGTCATACTTCTGCAATTTCTGCTCGACGTGAAAACAACATATTTTAATCGAGGTGTTGTGCAAGTGACATCATAGTTAGCTTTAAAACGTCTTGAAACGAGCTTAGGAACGAATTATGTCTGTTGACTTTCTGATAAGTATTGAACAAACTGAACTAGATCACACACGGTACTTAAATAGCCACGAGGTATGTTTCCATTGCACCCTCAAGGCTTTTGTTGTCAAATTTTGATGCCTCGGAGGCAGAGGTGAATATTTTCATTTTGTCAAAACAATCCATTGTCGCTAAGAGTGTAACGAGTCGTATCATACAAAGTAAAGATGTATTCAATGAGAATCTTGCTTAATGGCCTATTTTCACTCTAAGTCCAATTTCATGTACAGGTTTTGTTTTTTGTATTTGGGTGCTAGGGGAAGTTTGAGCTTCGCCCGGCAGACAGCTAGCAAGCCAGCCATTGCATTAATTTCCAAATCTCGATAGGCAATTTCAAGTCTCATCATCGATTGGTTAGCGTCTAAAAGTTACCTTTTGGAGAAATCGGGATGGATTCTCTCTCTT
>NC_081445.1:14789602-14795818 GCF_007210705.1 Tigriopus californicus | reverse complement strand
CAATACAAACATAAAGATAATGAGAGATAGCTTCCAAGAAGTCTTTTGGCCATGACACTCTCAGACAATCAAACTTGATTAGGAGGGATTGCCAGTCCCCTAGAACAATTGGTAAATTTGAAGGCATTAGTTCCCTCTCTGTTGAACGCATTGGCTCGTCTGGAACTACAGGATGTGTGAAAAGTAATTGACCAAACGAAGCTCAAGGACATAAATTGAATTAAGAATTAAAGTAAGTGCTTCATTACTTCCAAAAATCATTAAATTTGTCAAAAAACATTTCAAAAAGGCAAAAAAGAGGATGAAAAAATATGAATAGACACGGTGTTTCAATGTTTTAAAACTTAAATTTTCAGCAAGTTAGCTCTTTTGGTAATGTAGTTTTAAAATGACTAATTGGGTGATATCAATGTGTCAACGAATGGAGTTTTTTCGTGACCAAAAGTTTGTCCTTCTTTGCAGTTTAAAAGTTCATAAAATTTAAAAGAGATTCTCCATAGTAACGATTAGCGTTGGGGCGAGTCCAAATTCCAGTCCGAGTGCACTAGAGTCTTCCAATTGTTTTTGAAAAAATTGGCTTGACTCGAGCCTTAAGAAAGGACTCGAGCACGGACTTAAACAAAAAAACCTCATTTTTTCCTAGAATTTCGCAAGACGAGTCTTTTTGCAAGACTTGAATGAAGTAAAAAACGCGAGTCCTTTTCCGGACTCGAGTCTTGTTCTGGGCTCAACGAGTCTGGCTATAAGTCAAAAAAATCAAAGGACTTGCCCCAACACTAGTACCGACGTCAGGATGCTTCAAAATAGAAACTCAAACCCGGATACTTTTGCATGTATTTTTCCCTTTCCTTTGTCTGAGGGGAATCGAGGGAATCTTTTGGCCCAATTGGTCGACATCTACTTTCTCTTCTTATAGTCTCTCGTCTTTCCTTCTACCCGTGGAATCAAACTTCTAGCAAATAAAGGTTGCGATAGTCCTGACTGATCTTAGCGCAAATGAGATCCGAGGAGGAGGATCACAAACCTATAGCATACTTGCAAATCCAGGGAATATTTTCAATAAATCGTATTTCATGAAGAAATGCGTCAACAAACAGTGGGTTCTTGGCTCTTCTATTATTTTCCGATAAGAAGAGTCTTAGAATTCCCTACCAGCAAGATCTGCGTAGGTGCGTGAGCCAAAAATGTCATTGTTCCGTGGTAGTTTCGATCTCTGTCAAGATCTTTTATTGTCGTGTTCCAATCATATGCACAACCTATTTAATGAAGAATGGCTTACAGACATAATTCATTAAAGGTGGGTGTCTAGTTATCACTGAAAAATCTCAACTTTCTTAGTAAGTATAAACTTTTTTTTGTAAAAATCAATCACCAAACTTTGGGTTTGTGTTAATACGTCCATTTTCTATAAATTTGATTTATATACCAATATATTTTAAATTCTTCCCTAAAGGCACTTGCGGCAAGCATTACGTTTGAGAATGAAAACATTAACATTGTGGGATTGAAGTAGCTCTCAAACATATACTCGCTTTCATCCAGAATTAATTTGCTCAACAATTAGTACGCCAAACCAATTGTTAAAATTTAGGTAAGCAAAAGGAAGCTTGCTTTTTATTAATAGTGCCCACTACATTGACTAAACCTTCTTTTGCTCAAAGAGTGCAGAATCGATATTTAAGGAAAGATAAGGTTCTTTTTAATTCATTACTGAGGAAGTTCACCCAAATTGTAAGTGGATTTGAAGAGTACCTTGTGCTATCTGTACTTAATCTCATTCATTTTGATCTTAGGGGAAAATGTTTAGAACACATTACGCGAGGAATTGACACAAATTAACTCAAGCCAAATAGTAAGGATGAAACACACATTTCAAAGTCTGGGAATGATATATACAAATCAAACCACAGACAAATATCGTATTCTCATTGATGACATCCCTGGAGAAGATCTCAATCAAGACATGAAAGCGGGAATGAATAATGAAATCACTTTTTGGAGGGAGGTCACAAAACCAATTTGCAAAGAAAGTGAAGATATCAAAAGGCAAAGAGACCAAACAATACACTTCCAGTAGTAGATTTTGCCAAAGAAAGTCCAGACCAATAAAATATCCAAAAGCAACCGTTTTCCCTTTGGCAATATCTTTTTATGTATATAATGAGTAGATGTCATACATTTTGCAACAAAAGGATATTGTCTAAAATACATTTTTTCAAAACTTTGAATTGCCAAGAACTCTCAAAGTGAGCCAATCCCCAAATAATTTGTCATAGATATTAGATTATAAAAACAAATGCTAAAGTTCTCATCTGCATACAAGTTCATCCAATTAAAATTGAAATTCAAAAGAGACATAAAAATTTAATACAATAGTGAGTCAGATAGAAATATCGTTGTTCAGTTCTTCATGCAAGCAGAAATACAGTTTTAGATTGAATGAAAAGGGATTTGATACCATTTTAACTAGAATCACGTTTTTTGGGAAAGCAATAGAGAGATGACTGGCGCTATTGTAGATACATTACATGACAAAGAGCCTTACAATATTTTTGTACATAGATAAAAAATCTAACACTCAATATGCTTATTTGATATTCACATAATGATCCCTTGAAAAACAGTTTACTTGTTTGATGGAAATTGATACATCCAGAGAGATATGAAATAAGATAATATATATGTTTGCATAGTTTTGCCTTAAGTTTTGGGCTCAAATCACTGGTTTTTTATCAGCCCCACTTTCACCACCTATCCCCTATTGAACTCAAAACACTGCTTCTGACCAACAGCAAATGAATTGGACATTGTTAATAATAGTAAGTTGTCTTTAGCTTACCTAAATTTCAACAGTTAGTATTCACTGCCAACTGTTGATCAATTGATTCTAGATGAAAATGTGTATCTGTCATTGCTTTTGATCCCAAACGTATTTTTTGCCGCAAGTGCCAGTAGTAGAAAAATTTAATGCTATTGATTTTTGTCAAGTGTATGGAAAAGCGGCACACATTACAATGAGCCCAAATATGATTGTGATTGATCTTCACAAAAAGTACTGAAAAAGTTGAAGTACTTGAGTGATAACTAGACACCCACTTATTAAGAATTATGTCTAAGTCTTTTTCCATGTTATAAGTCGTGCATACGATCGTCAAGAGTTTTGTGTGTCCCGTTATGGAGATCGAAACTGCAACGAAATATTGGCCTTTTTGGCTCACGCAACCTACACAGATCCTGTTGGTAGAGAATACCTAAGACTAAAACTCTAGCATATAGAAACTCTAAAATTTCTCACTTCATAAACGAAAACTTTCGATTTTTATTTGAAATAAGATGGCACTATATGTTATCATAAAAACCATTTTCTTTCTTTTCAATCGCTTTTTTTTATATCGTCTTGTAGCACCCCTTTCAACTTTAGGGCAGCTGAAATATTGCTATCACAAGTGGCCTTGCTTTGCCAATTGTCATGTCTAACCCTTCTGTTACAAGTATCCTTGAACAAACACGCAGCATCTGCAAACTTATTTTCACATAAGATTATGTAAAACATTCAGCGAACGTTTAAAGTTCCTTTTGAGCTTCGATGGTTATAGATGGCTCACTGAATTATATTGTAACAAACGAAGTATCGACATTTTTCTTTACTTCTTTTCATATCTACCAAGGTGTTTATGCGTCTTTCGTAAGGGATACAGTTCTAGGTACAGAAATGCCAAACTGAGATTTTTTGGTTCCAGTGAGGCTTCACTGTGGGGGCGACGGGGATTGACATTGAACACAGTTAGTTCCTCCTTGATTCTCAAAATTGAGTTCTGAATTAATTCATGACCACATGGGGTCATGTTTAATTTGACCATTTGCGTTGCTTGTAGGCATATCTTAAAGCATTTTTCTTCATAGCGGCAGTGCGTTAAGCGATATCGACATTTCTTCAGAGTTCATTAAGAAAAGCGGTTACCCCCCTTTTGATATTATCGAATAACTGCAAAGGTATAATCGAAATTGCTTTCAATACAAAATCTCCGAATCGTTCTTTTCACAACTCATTCAATGTTGTGCGTCTTGACAAGACCAAACAAACCCCAGACAACCAATAAGCCAAATAAACCGAATAATCGCTCAAGCCTTCAGGAAAAATGACGGCTTCAGACAAGCCTAAGACAAAGACCCGGCGCAGTTGAATAAAATGATGGAACAAAGCCGATGAACTGGCTTCCAGAGAATGAGATGGCAATTGTTCGTGTAACTCTTAGAGTACATGGAAAATTGAGAGCAGACTCCGATTTGAAGAAACAATTTGCATTTTCACTATGAAACCTATTATCCGGTGACAATTGATGGCTCTGATGGAAGAAAATAAACCTACTTTAGACCAGAATATTTTACTCATTTTCTACTGCTACGTGGCAAAGTGGGAAACAGATTGTCCCAGTTGGTCGATAAATTTTCCAACGTTCATTTTCTCGACCCCCTTTTCCCTGTCAGCCTCGGACCGATCCAGATCAGTCTGGTTTGAGTTTCCACATGCCATAGGTACAAAACACCCTCCCCCTTCTTCTCCTCTGCCTGTTCTGGACTTGTCTACATTTCTGCCTGCTATGCGCGCACAACCAAGGCACAGACACAGCCACACAGTGAATGATTTGGTACGCATTGCCCATGGTTTTTAAGCGAAAAATTGTCCCTCTCATAGTGTGAAAGGACAATTTCAGTGTCATGACATAAACAGCATAGGTTTTTTTTTGTCTTGTTAGGACTGAAACAATTATGATTGCAGTTCCAATTCGCACACAGAGACCATCTCTGAAACAGTCGGTCACTCAACCTCGAGCGCGCCTTTCCATCTGACTGAAACTGGATTCAACTGCATATCATCCTGGATAGAGTAGGAATGAACGCCTCTCTTCGGTTCGATTTGCGCATGACGTCATAGCGTATAAAAACGAGGAAGATGCGCTCCGTTCATCACTACACTGTTAGATCCTATCCAGAGACATCTCATTCGAAAGTTCTCAAGCTCCCGTTTCAAACAACTATGACTCTGGCCGTAGTTGCTCGTACACCCGTACCCCGGACTCAAGGGAATCTCAAGCGAGGACGGGCGGCGAGGCTCCGGCCAGCTGCCAAGCCCGCTGGTTCCATCAAAGCTCCGTGGCCGTGAAAGTGGCTGCTGGTGTGGCTCCATCAGTCGTTCCGGCTAATAAGCGCTGTGGGTACAACCAAGGCCGTTTCGGCCCATCCTGGTTATGCCAAGATGGTCCATGAGGCGCTGAAGCACTTGCAAGACCGCAAAGGCTCCAGCCGTCAAGCATCCTCAATTACATCATGGCCAATTTCACTGTGGGCAACGATCAAAAGCCCGTTAACAATCATTTGAAAAAAGCTTTGGTGGGTGGCACCAAAAACGGAAATATCTGAAGATGTCGGACAGGCAAAGGTGCTTCCGTTTGTTCAAATGGCCCGAAAAATTGACCCAAGAGGCCCCGGCATCCAAACCTAAAGTCCCGCCCTAAACGCGCGGCCGACTCGCAAACCGCAGCACCTCAGGCTAATAAAAAGGCCAAAGTGACCAAAAACGCCGGCCTCGACTACCCGCACATCTCCGGCCTCAGCGGCCAGAAATCAGCTAAAGCGACCGAAGTGACTACGGGCCCCATCCGACGCTGCTAAGAATGTGGAAGCCGCGGTCAGTCAAGCCCACCTCAAGCCTCGACTTCCAAACAGGTGGCGGCCCAAGAAAACGTTGGGGACAGTCAACAGACTCAACTACCAAACTCACGCCCGCCTCCAAGGCCCTCCCGTTCCGAACAACAAATCAGTCAATTCGGTGGCTCAGGCTGCTCCATCCACGCAGTCCCAGCTCCAGCCCCGACTGCCGCTCCCGTCAGTCAACCACGATCTCGCACTCGGCCCGCCGTTGCCAAGCGTGCTCGAAAGTTCCTGACAACCGCAACGCGCTCGGCGTAAAACAGACCAACCCCAAGGAGCCCAGCCCCAGGCCGTTGAGGCCGTTGAAGCCGTCGAGACCAGTACCGCCTCACTCCAGTACCCCAGCCATCCCGAGCCAAAGCAGCTGCGAATCCAGTTCAACCTCAAGGTCAACGATCTCAGGCCCGACGGGGGACCCAGGAGGCGAATGCCAGCTCCTACAGACCGTTCGTTGCCCCAGAGTACCGACTCTTTGGTCGCGAGGCCGTCAATGGTGCCGCTATT
>NC_081445.1:14788955-14789329 GCF_007210705.1 Tigriopus californicus | reverse complement strand
CAGTCCATACCCCAATTACTAGGTTTGAACCTTCTAATTGGAGATTAAAGCTGAAATTGGACTGACTCAAGGGCGACTTCCATCACGCTGATGGAATGGATTCATTGTTGATCAACACGACCATGATCAACGCACATGTTTTCCAAAGAGCTCAGGGCCAGCGAGGCTAGTATGACCGTTGTACATCTTCCGTTTTGGGTCAGCTGCCACTTCTAGAGGAAGTAGTTCTGATTCATTGGATACGTGTGCCAGAATGCTTTGTAGACATGGTAGTACAATAACGAGGAGCTGTGCTGCAAATCAGAGGGCGCTTTGTCAGTCAGCCTTTACCAAATAAGGGGGCAATTGGGCAGATCCCTCTTTATTGATGCATT
>NC_081445.1:14788506-14788929 GCF_007210705.1 Tigriopus californicus | reverse complement strand
GTCTTTACATTCACTATCGGCCAGTGGAGTGTGTAGTGCCCGGCAACCCTGGATGTTGGGGCCGGTTAATAAAGGAGTTGATACCGAGGTCTACTAGCGTCAAGACGTACTCATTCCCCGTTCCTACAAGTGTGTAAAGGCGTCGTCCCCGACGGTCTCGAACCTCAATGCCTTATAAGTTACCCTCAGCCACCCAAGACTAGCTTGATCGAGGACCTGCATCCGACTTCTGGCATCTGGACCATTCCGAACCAGATGGGTATCATTAGCATAGACAGGGATGATGGCCATGCTTTCGAACTTCTGCTGTCGAGCCAGCAACAGTCCTGAGGATAAGGTATGGACCAAATATGCATCATCCGGTCGGCTCCTCATTGAGGGACCTCTCGACCCTACGCTGGTAGCCGTTATGCATCCCAAAAT
>NC_081445.1:14788353-14788470 GCF_007210705.1 Tigriopus californicus | reverse complement strand
GCCGCTTAAAATTGAGCTTTATTTCACTATAACTCGTCTGGCCTCCGATTCAGTTTTTGTTTCAGTATTACGTACTCTGTTTTTTGAATTATTTAACTATGCAATAAAATGTATGGC
>NC_081445.1:14788150-14788317 GCF_007210705.1 Tigriopus californicus | reverse complement strand
CACTTGCAAGACCGCAAAGGCTCCAGCCGTCAAGCCATCCTCAAGTACATCATGGCCAATTTCACTGTGGGCAACGATCAAAAGCCCGTTAACAATCATTTGAAAAAAGCTTTGGTGGGTGGCACCAAAAACGGAAATCTGAAGAATGTCGGACAAGGCAAAGGTGC
>NC_081445.1:14787905-14788110 GCF_007210705.1 Tigriopus californicus | reverse complement strand
AGGTGCTTCCGGTTTGTTCAAATTACCCGAAAAATTGACCCAAGAGGCCCCGGCATCCAAACCTAAAGTGCCCGCCCGTAAACGCGCGGCCGACTCGCAAACCGCAGCACCTCAGGCTAATAAAAAGGCCAAAGTGACCAAAACGCCGGCCTCGACTACCCGCACATCTCCGGCCTCAGCGGCCAAGAAATCAGCTAAAGCTACC
>NC_081445.1:14729162-14787869 GCF_007210705.1 Tigriopus californicus | reverse complement strand
ACTCATTTTCTACTGCTACGTGGCAAAGTGGGAAACAGATTGTCCCAGTTGGTCGATAAATTTTCCAACGTTCATTTTCTCGACCCCCTTTTCCCTGTCAGCCTCGGACCGATCCAGATCAGTCTGGTTTGAGTTTCCACATGCCATAGGTACAAAACACCCTCCCCCCTTCTTCTCCTCTGCCTGTTCTGGACTTGTCTACATTTCTGCCTGCTATGCGCGCACAACCAAGGGCACAGACACAGCCACACCAGTGAATGATTTGGTACGCATTGCCCATGGTTTTTAAGCGAAAAATTGTCCCTCTCATAGTGTGAAAGGACAATTTCAGTGTCATGACATAAACAGCATAGGTTTTTTTTGTCTTGTTAGGACTGAAACAATTATGATTGCAGTTCCAATTCGCACACAGAGACCATCTCTGAAACAGTCGGTCACTCAACCTCGAGCGCGCCTTTCCATCTGACTGAAACTGGATTCAACTGCATATCATCCTGGATAGAGTAGGAATGAACGCCTCTCTTCGGTTCGATTGCGCATGACGTCATAGCGTATAAAAACGAGGAAGATGCGCTCCGTTCATCACTACACTGTTAGATCCTATCCCAGAGACATCTCATTCGAAGTTCTCAAGCTCCCGTTTCAAACAACTATGACTCTGGCCGTAGTTGCTCGTACACCCGTACCCCGGACTCAAGGGAATCTCAAGCGAGGACGGGCGGCGAAGGCTCCGGCCAAAGCTGCCAAGCCCGCTGGTTCCATCAAAGCTCCGGTGGCCGTGAAAGTGGCTGCTGGTGTGGCTCCATCAGTCGTTCCGGCTAAAGTTAAGGCTGTGGGTACAACCAAGGCCGTTTCGGCAAATTGTCCTCTCATAGTGTGAAAGGACAATTTCAGTGTCATGACATAAACAGCATAGTTTTTTTTTGTCTTGTTAGGACTGAAACATTATGATTGCAGTTCCAATTCGCACACAGAGACCATCTCTGAAACAGTCGGTCACTCAACCTCGAGCGCGCCTTTCCATCTGACTGAAACTGGATTCAACTGCATATCATCCTGGATAGAGTAGGAATGAACGCCTCTCTTCGGTTCGATTGCGCATGACGTCATAGCGTATAAAAACGAGGAAGATGCGCTCCGTTCATCACTACACTGTTAGATCCTATCCCAGAGACATCTCATTCGAAGTTCTCAAGCTCCCGTTTCAAACAACTATGACTCTGGCCGTAGTTGCTCGTACACCCGTACCCCGGACTCAAGGGAATCTCAAGCGAGGACGGGCGGCGAAGGCTCCGGCCAAAGCTGCCAAGCCGCTGGTTCCATCAAAGCTCCGGTGGCCGTGAAAGTGGCTGCTGGTGTGGCTCCATCAGTCGTTCCGGCTAAAGTTAAGGCTGTGGGTACAACCAAGGCCGTTTCGGCCCATCCTGGTTATGCCAAGATGGTCCATGAGGCGCTGAAGCACTTGCAAGACCGCAAAGGCTCCAGCCGTCAAGCCATCCTCAAGTACATCATGGCCAATTTCACTGTGGGCAACGATCAAAAGCCCGTTAACAATCATTTGAAAAAAGCTTTGGTGGGTGGCACCAAAAAACGGAAATCTGAAGAATGTCGGACAAGGCAAAGTGCTTCCGTTTGTTCAAATTGCCCGAAAAATTGACCCAGAGGCCCGGCATCCAAACCTAAAGTGCCCGCCCGTAAACGCGCGGCCGACTCGCAAACCGCAGCACCTCAGGCTAATAAAAAGGCCAAAGTGACCAAAACGCCGGCCTCGACTACCCGCACATCTCCGGCCTCAGCGGCCAAGAAATCAGCTAAAGCGACCGAAGTGACTACCCGCCCATCCGACGCTGCTAAGAATGTGGAAGCCGCGTCAGTCAAGCCCAGCCTCAAGCCTCGACTCCGAAACAGGTGGCGCCCAAGAAACGTTGGGACAACGTCAACAGACTCAACCTACAAACTCACGCCCGCCTCCAGGCTCCGCCCGTTCCGACAACAAATCAGTCAATTCGGTGGCTCAGGCTGCTCCATCCACGCAGGTCCCAGCTCCAGCCCCGACTGCCGCTCCCGTCAGTCAACCACGATCTCGCACTCGGCCCGCCGTTGCCAAGCGTGCCTCGAAAGTTCCTCAACCGCAACGCGCTCGCGGTAAACAGACCAAGCCCCAAGGAGCCCAGCCCCAGGCCGTTGAGGCCGTTGAAGCCGTCGAGCCAGTACCCCACTCCAGTACCCCAGCCATCCCGAGCCAAAGCAGCTGCGAATCCAGTTCAACCTCAAGGTCAACGATCTCAGGCCCGACGGGGACCCAGGAGGCGCCAATGCCAGCTCCTCAGACCGCTTCGTTGCCCCAGAGTACCGGACTCTTTGGTCGCGAGGCCGTCAATGGTGCCGCTATTCAAAGTCCGGCCATGAAGGCCATCCGTCGATCACGATGGGGTCAAGGCCCCACAGAACAGAACCAAAACCAAGAGAATCCAGGTCCGCTCTTTGGACCCATCCCAAACCCGCTGACTATGTTGAGCAACCGAAGCCCATCAGCCAGGACCCGTATATGGCCCGGCACCCCGACCGGCTGGTTACACCGATGCCGCTTAAAATTGAGCTTTATTTCACTATAACTCGTCTGGCCTCCGATTCAGTTTTTGTTTCAGTATTACGTACTCTGTTTTTTGAATTATTTAACTATGCAATAAAATGTATGGCCGGAACTCTATACTCATTTGTTGTCAAGCTAAACGATACGGAAACTTTTACCGATATGAGGGTAAATCTGCCATCTAGGAATTGAGGGTTCACACTCTTTACTCAGGAAATATCTAAGGTTTTCATTTGTTTCATCAATGATCAATTTCCATACCAAAAAAAAAAATATCATTCCTTTAATAACAAGAAACCAAACTCCTGACATCAATCCTTAGTAGCTAGGTATAAAATAACCGATCGGTCAAAGAGAAGACGTTCATGATCAAGCGAGAAGAGCCATCTTTTACAACTTGTTGGGCTTTAATCCCGTTGTTGGATGAAGCTGAATGTAATAATCGACTAGACAAAGGACATCGCGATTCCACGTTTTGCATCAAACACTCGAAACCGCAGTATTTGAACCGATATCAACGCAATCGCGTCGTTCAAAGTTTCTCCTGGTCAAGGAAAGCTACTGACATTCTGAAACACTTTTCGGTACTTACCACAAAATACATATGGGGTTGCTGAACAACATCATTGGCATCCCCCTTCCAATCGGGATGAATCCGTAGAAAGGTCCACAAACGGAGTAATCCATACACAGACACTTCAGTTTGAAGCACGAACAAGTCCGTCGATCCAATGGCCTCTTGCAGAATGGCTGGGCTAATTTCCCTCAAAGCCTCAGGCCTCTCCGGCATATGGTGCAATAAATTCACTTGGAGCCATCGGACGCACTCCTAAAGAAGAATATGTAAGAATAAATATGGTCAACCATGATCCTATGCCATCCAATCCAACGAGTCGCATACCTCGCGTACTTCCCGTAAACCGTAGGTTTCGGCCGCTGTCAGGAAAGCGCTGGCCGTTTTATAGTTGAGGCTTTCCACCATGATTTCGCGACATTTCTGGATGAGGCTCTCCATTTGAAGCAAAGTGGCTGTGGCCAACACCGAAATCACCTACAGAGATGGTAAAAAGAGCATTTTAGACTGGAATTGATACTTCAATGCATGTCTTACTAATGTTTGGAGGGTAAGAGCAACGGGAGAATCCATCCCCAATAGGGCTCGACTACCAGGGCTCTCCAAAACATGCAAATGCATTTCTATTCATCTTTTTCAACATTTCTTCTGCAATTTTTGTATTATTCCCCACTTTGATTCAAAAAGTTGACTTTTTCCATGACAAAAATGAGTGATGACAAGGATATCCTGAACATAATTTTCCATGTATCCATCTATCTGGAGTATCCCAACCGGGAGGATTCAACCATCTTGAACGTTTTCAAACGAAAGAAACCAAAACGCAGCATTACTGTCAAAATCACGCAACCTCTTTTCTCGACTATTCGGACATTTAGGCAAGCGCTGGTACCAGCAAACAAACTTGCCTGCCAATGCCAGTGATGCAAAATTGACGTTTCAAACTGGTTTTATCGACGCTGACCTTTCGTCATATAGCAATGCGAAACAAGGGTCAGCTTCTCAAAAACGTGTTTGAAGTCCCAAACTTGCATCACTGACACTGGTACCAGCAAACAAACGAACCTGCCAGAGCTTGCCTAAACCTCCCCTATTGGGTTGAAATTGAGTCGTGAGGCCCACGGCACACTTTAGATGATAAAAAAAAAATAAGTATTTGAACAATTTTATCTAAAAGATAATTGGGAAGAGAGAGCAGTTTCATACCATGAGTGAGGTCTCCGGTTTGAATCTCCTTCGCGACCTTTCTCAAGAAAATTTCCGACGCTAAACACACCCAAAGACGGAAAACGAAACTGATGCGGACGATCAACCCTTCGACTCTAATATGCCTATTACAAATAAACATACATAAAACTATATTTTTATCGTTCATATCGTTTAGCAAATTTGGCTTACTCATAATTTTGTTCCTGTGCAGTTTTGTATGCGATTTAATTTAAAGAAGTAGCTCGCTAGAAGTATTGTCAGTTTATACCCCTTTGGTTGCACTTAAGTGCACGTTTTACCAATTTCAAAACGGTTGATTATAAATAAAACGACAAGCTTTTCATTGCAAAATAACCCACAAACTCTATGATACCTCGGATTGACATTACTTGAGGGCAAAACCTAGAACATATAATGGTTAATATAGGTTTCTGCTAATGCCTTACTCCTGCCTAATTTTGATGTCTTACATTCATCTCACACCAGTTTTATTTCTTCACCTCATGTTATCTTTTATTTTTAATTTTTTGCCAATACATCGTATGCAAACCTGGGTTTGAGTGGTACCAACCAATAAACCAATAAATCAAAAACTAAAAACTGACCTGAGCGGGGACAACGGACACCTCGTCTTGATACAGCGATCCCAAGGCCAGATTCATGGAAGCAACGTCCACGTTGGGATCGGCAATGGTGATTTGGATCACCTTCTCCTCACTTTCACGCCACGCCCCCGAGAACATGGACCGGAAATAGGGTGATTGCTTCAGGTAGTGCTGAAAAAAAATTCCGAACGGACACACTTACACTTTTTTTTTTCACACTAATCAAAATGGTTTTTGAATACGATATAACTGTTCTTTAAATGCAATTGTCGTCATTTTGACTTTAAAAAGTTTAGATCAAGTGGCATCCCTGACTCCAATCGATTGCGGTGGCAAAATTCAAACTCGATCACACACCAATGACGTTTAGCGGTTGTATCTCACATTCGATGCAAAATACCCATCCCAACGTGTCAAAACTACATACAGGTAGGCTTAAAAATTAACGGAAGTGATCGTAAATACTAGAAAAAGATGATTTAGAATAGTACAAAGCATTCTATTTGCTACCATTTTTGGGCATTTTCTGCCATTTAGGCCACTTATTTTGGGCCAATTTCTACCACCAATTTCTGCCAGGTGGTAGAAAATGGCTTTTGATAATTTCTCATCCCTGCTTATGGATGGCTGACTTTGATGTCTTTACATTCACTATCGGCCAGTGGAGTGTGTAGTGCCCGGCAACCCTGGATGTTGGGGCCGGTTAATAAAGGAGTTGATACCGAGGTCTACTAGCGTCAAGACGTACTCATTCCCCGTTCCTACAAGTGTGTAAAGGCGTCGTCCCCGACGGTCTCGAACCTCAATGCCTTATAAGTTACCCTCAGCCACCCAAGACTAGCTTGATCGAGGACCTGCATCCGACTTCTGGCATCTGGACCATTCCGAACCAGATGGGTATCATTAGCATAGACAGGGATGATGGCCATGCTTTCGAACTTCTGCTGTCGAGCCAGCAACAGTCCTGAGGATAAGGTATGGACCAAATATGCATCATCCGGTCGGCTCCTCATTGAGGGACCTCTCGACCCTACGCTGGTAGCCGTTATGCATCCCAAAATTCGGGCACAGTGACTTGTTTAGTCATCATTGTTACATTTCCGAACTAACCTAACCTGACCCAACCGAAAACTTTGGGGTGACCAGGGCCAGGGAATTTTTTTTCTTCCGCAAATTGCACAAATCTTGGGATGGATAATGAGTACACCCTCCGCTCTAGCTTCCCGTCTCCCATGCCACGGCTCAGCCCGTGGAAAACCTGACCTGGGACCCGTATGCCCTTGAGTCTGTGAACTAAACTGGCCCGAGCTCCTTCTTTCGTGTGTCAGGGTGTGGAGACTCACTTTGTGGAGCGGCCAGACCTGGCCAAGCGCGGCCACGCTCACATCCGATTGGTGGGCGGCCGTGAAGAGTGTGTCGTAGATGTACTTGGACGTGGTCTGCAGCTTCTTGGGCGTGGGCGTGCTCAGGTAGCGCTCCAATTGGGACTCACGCGTCCGATCGCCCGACGTCGAGCCTCCCGAAGAGGACGAACCTCGCCGACGGCGTTTGCCCATGCGGCGATTGGGTGGCGGGGAATCCGGCACTGCGGCCACCGCAGCTGGCACCTCAGGCCCAGAAAAGCGGGCTCCCATGGTGGGTGGGGCGTCTGATAATCTGTACGGGGCAACGGGCTAGGTAATCAGGCAGGACACTCTCGGCAGCTGGCACCTCAGGCCCAGAAAAGCGGGCTCCCATGGTGGGTGGGGCGTCTGATAATCTGTACGGGTCAACGGGCTAGGTAATCAGGCAGGACACTCTCGGTTGGAAAAGGGATAACTCACTGACTGACAACTGCGTGAGTGACCCAATTTCAATTTCGGAACACCATAAAGTGCCTCCACATCGACCTTAGAAAAAAAGCGCACCAAAAAAAAGCGCCGGAACCATCCAACTCGTCAGCAAATAGCTGAATTCACATTGAATTTGTAGGTCAGCCAGTAAAAGTTGTGGAATCTACTTTTGGGACGAATTCATGACATTTTTCAGAGGCTCATGGTTCACATTATTGGCCCTGCCGCTTTTTACCTCATTTTTATGATCACCCCCAGCCTGTCTTTTTCATGATATTCATTGTTTATTGTCAGAGATTTCTCAAATGAATATTTATCCTGTTTGACAGAATTTTCCACATTGGATCCAAAAGCGCAAAATTAAGTACAAAGGGCAAAATCTGGTGGCTCTATCCGTCGATACAAACATAACAAACTCATACACAGGGTGCCTTGACAACTAAAAGAAAAAAATGTCCGGAAATAGTGACGCACAACATGGCCTGGCCTGTGGCTGGCTCAACTTGCATCGGTAACAGAAGAAAAAAATGTGATCTACATTAGTGTAAAAAATGGGCTTCTTTTTCCAAAAAAAAATCGGCTTGTCTATAATGATCAGTCGCAACCATAAAGTCGACGGCCGGTAGGTAGATGCCAACGAGAAAATTAACCAAACTCTGGTCCATTCAAAATATATATCTCTTGGGCTGGTCACGCTGAAGGGAAGGCCTAATTTCAGCGTGGCATTCCAGCGCCAGTCCAACATAACACAGCATCATTGGGGGGGATGTCCAAACTAACTTAGCCCATCTGGTCTCATATCAAAGTCCATTGTTTTTTATTTCATATAAATTCAGTCCATACCCCAATTACTAGGTTTGAACCTTCTAATTGGAGATTAAAGCTGAAATTGGACTGACTCAAGGGCGACTTCCATCACGCTGATGGAATGGATTCATTGTTGATCAACACGACCATGATCAACGCACATGTTTTCCAAAGAGCTCAGGGCCAGCGAGGCTAGTATGACCGTTGTACATCTTCCGTTTTGGGTCAGCTGCCACTTCTAGAGGAAGTAGTTCTGATTCATTGGATACGTGTGCCAGAATGCTTTGTAGACATGGTAGTACAATAACGAGGAGCTGTGCTGCAAATCAGAGGGCGCTTTGTCAGTCAGCCTTTACCAAATAAGGGGGCAATTGGGCAGATCCCTCTTTATTGATGCATTTGCGTTGTTTTGATACTAATTCTTTCAACGCTTTACATATGATTAGTGACGGATATTTTTGACTCTGGTTACACTTTTAAACTGAATCAGACCAAATCATGAAAGAGTAAAAATATGATGGTAAGGTAAAAAGGGGAAAAAAAGTTAAAAGGTGCACATATGTATCGTCATTACTAGTAGACTCCAGCAAGATATGTTGTTTTCACGTCAAGCACAAATTGCCAAAGAGTTGAAGCTGGGCATGGAGAGAAAAACGGGTTAGTGCAACAATCTTGAATTTCTGCTTGACATACAAACGACATTTTTTGTTGGGAGTCTAATTATTGGTGTTCTATTTAGTTGCCTATTTGTAGCAGATAAGATTTTTACCTCAAGTGGTTGGGAGCAAAAATTAAGGGTGTGGGTATTAAATAAACCCTTTGGATTTTCTTTGAGCAAAAGCAGCTTTGGTCATCGTGAATTTTGGATGATTTTGAAACAGAACACAATAACATGTGGGTGTTGCATTGCCTGTATTGGCTATGCCTTGATACAATTTGATCTTATAAGGCAGGAGAGATATAGTTTAGGCACCTTGTGTGACAAGTCAGACCAACAAGTTGTTCAGGAAAGAATCATTTCCAACAATCTAAAGTCACAACACTCATATGGGCCTAAAGAAAAAAAGAAATCAGTAAAGCTTTACTTGAATGGACCAGGGAGACTATTGTTCAAGCAATTGAGGACATCTTCAAACACGGTTGTGGAGCAAATGTAAATGCAATCCATGTGGGTAGGCATTTGGTTTATCATTGAGGTTACAAGCCTTGATTAAGTCTCAAATTTTGAAATTGGATTTCATTCATTTTTAACTACACTTACCTGGGCCAAGGCAAGCTAATCTTGTTCAGAGGCTGAACTATTTTCAAGGTAGCTTACCTCAATTCAACTGAAGCTAAACTGGCCTGAATTTAATCCAGCACAATTATTGACTTCTCACAATTGGGCTTATTTCAAACCCTTCAAAATTCAAAACATTGGTCAAATATATGTTGAAGAAGTTAAGTATTTAACATGCATGTGGTGTTATTCCAAACTAGCTTGAGTTTCCTCCACAACCATGTTGGTAGACACCCTTGGTTGCTTGAACATTTGTGGCCCAGGTCCATTCAAGTAAAGTTTTACTGTTATGGGGTGAACAGTCCCACGGGGGAGACAGCCCGGGGGCCTTAGACCCAGGTCAGACCTGGCCTAAGGTAAGGTGGGGTGAGGGGAAGTTGGAAGTGGCACGAGACAGGCTAACATCACAGAAGAAGGAACATTGATGAATTCTTGAGATTGATTCAACAAACTCAAATTTATTGTGTGTTTTTTTTTATGCGGCTGAATGGGTAACCAGTGGACATGGCCACTCCAGCCGATTGAAAGTTCAGACCCCATACCCCTATAGCCTTTCAGCTGTCATCCCCCATCAGCCCTGACTACTCGCACTCTCTGGGTCTGACTTCCTCTAGGCAGCAACCTCTGAATCCTATCAGCTGACAGTCCAACGGAAGATAAATGACAGCCGCCCATTCGGTCCAAGTCGTGCCTGAGGTCAATCAGATATCCCCCAGTGCCTGCAGGCATCTGCCCGAAAACCCGTAGCCCGCGTGAAGACCGGATTATTGACTTGAGCTGCCCGTCCAGTGAGCTTGGAGCCCACTCGATTGATCGATTGAGTGAGTGCCTAGCATGCCCGTGGATGTGTCGGGGGTTTTGGCCCAAGCCCAAGGCCGGGCCAGCAGTCTGCCTACCTGTCAAGTGGAGAGTGGTCCTTTGGAATGGGTCTTAGACCCGGGACATCTTTTGATCAGCGATCCCAATGCTTTAGGCGATACTCACTCCGTGGAACAAGGGAACCAGTTGGACGACAGGGCCCGAAAAAATGCCCAGGTCAGATGGCCGATGGCCGATGGCCGTTAACCTAGCCACCGAGAGTCAGTCCGGATAAGAAAATCCGGGGTCTAGGTCTCCAATAGCTCGACACTATTCGCCCCTCCCCTGAATCCCATGAACTCAATCAATTCTGGGCCGGATACGAGGAACATTTTGATCCAGCTGAAAATGATTCAACTTTTTTAGGCATGGTAGCCCATATCCGGAGAAATGTTATACTCCACTGATTAATTGGGCGGTGCTTATTTTTAAATTTGTAGCCCAATGTTCAAAAGTTTAGAGAAAGACTTGAAGGGAATTTAAAATCATGTTAGGTTAGGTTAGCTTAGCTTAGGTTAAGTTATAAGGTTTCTTCCCAATTTGTGTCCATCCATCGACCCCTGGAATGAGTGCCAGGGGTCGATGGCCCGTCTCTGGGGACGGGAATCCAAGTATTGATGGGAGAACCCAAGTCTAGTTCAAAACGGGAGGATTCTGCCCATGATGAATGAACTCCAGCTTTTTGAGAGCGCTCGCTCCATGCTTGATATTCGATTGTAGGTGTTGATGAATCGCGTGTTCAGTTTGCCCATTGTGCGGGTCGAAGAAGTCACGTGTGTGGCTCTACCCGCCCCGGTCACGCCTTTACCGCGCGAAAAGCCCATTCCCAAGCCCAAACCGTTGACCAAATGGGAGAAGTTCGCCCAGGAGAAAGGTGAGTGCGGGTTGGTCTGCCAGCTGGCCTTTTCAAGCCCAGATTCCAGCCATTTTTTTGTTCTTATTATTCTTCTTCTTCGGCTAAATTATTAAATTCTAGGTATCGTGCAGAAGAAGAAGACGCCCATGGTTTGGGACGACGTGGTCAAGGACTGGATTCCCCGCTTTGGCTACAAGAAAGCCGTGGCCGAACAGACCAAGAATTGGATGATGCCCTACAAGGTCAGTGTTTTAAGCCCATACTGGGTCTGGGCCTGCCGTTTAAACCTCGAGTGTATCAAATGTAGAACGGAGTCGAATCCGCCGAGAGTGTTTTGAAATCGTGACCAAGCGACCCGTTCCAATATTTTTCCCCTCAATTTGGTGTTTTGTAGGGCAACGCGCCGGACGATGAGGATCCATTCGAAAAGGCCATTGAGAGCAAACGAGAACGCGTGGCCAAGAACGAGCTCCAAAGGCTGCGCAACGTGGCGCGCAACAAGAAGGTGAAAATCCCCAAAGTGGGCGTCACCCCCATGGTGGAGAAACAGACGGGCAAGAACCCCAATGACCTGAAGAAGGCCGCGGAATTGGCCAAGAAGTCTACGGCCTCTTTGGGCAAGTTCCAGCCCAATTTGCCCGGTTCCCTCGAAAAGAACATCAAGCCGTCCCAAGGCAAGAAACGCAAATTCGACCCCTTGGTCAGTGCCACCGAGAAGGACAAGAACATGAAGATCCTACAACAGATCACATCCAAGGCTCCCAAGTTAGACCTGAAAAAGGCCGTTGGGCGGGAAATGTTCCACCAAGATCAAGAGCGCGAAACCTCGAAGAGACAAACGGCCGGGAAAAAAGGCAAAGGACGATTTAACAAGAAGAGCGGCGAGCGCGCCAAAAAGGGCAAAGCCAGTGGCAGGGGCGGCAAGCGACGATAATTGGTGGCCAGCATTTTCGCGGATTGACATTGGAGCATTGGCGATGATTTGAAATAATGAAAAGAATACATGTTCATTCAGAGACTTGTGGGTTCCTCACAAAATTGAAGGTACAAATTGTTAATAACATCAAATTGGAAATTTCGAACTGAAGGAGTTCGATTTAATGAACAACGAAGAAGACGATTCATTCGTCCCTTGAATGACAAGTCGGATTGCCAAAGTGTTTTGAATGGGGGCAAATTTGAATCTAAAGCTTAGCCTTGCCTCTTTTTGCAATTTTTATATGTAACAACTTGAGGGAGAAGGGCATTGATGAGAAATTCGTTGGCCACCCTGGCCACACCTATGCATTCCTTGTGAAAAAAGCAACTTGTCGAAGCATCTTGGGCCGGACGTATCAATTAAAAAAGTATGTTACTATCAAACATTGCACAAAAGGGAATCCCGATTTCTTGCAAATGAAATGAAGAAGCTCAATGGATAACCATGAAGGTAGGTACCTATCTTTTTGTAACAGAGAAAATGCAGCAAAGGGGCTAAAAGAGGCTAAAAACGACCAATTGTCAATGTAAAACACTTTTTTTGCATATTAATAACGTTTCTTTCCATGTTTTCATCCTTTTTTGGCCATTTTTCTTGTTTTTCCAACTTGAAAGACATTATTTTGGGCAACTCTTTTTGAGGTCTTCTCATCAGGCATCAAGTTTCGAAAGAAAAAAAACCACCACATTTTTCCTCCATTTTTGCTTGGAAAATCGTCAGGAACAGCGTTAATTTTACTGCGTTATGTAATTCTAATTCAGACCAAAAACTACAGCTCTCACAAGCCTATGCACAGGAAAATTGGAGCTCTCTTATTACTTAACACAAAACTATAAATTACGATTAAATCCATGAAATTGTTTCCGAGTAGTTTAAGATTCATACATGTAGGCCCTTTTTCATCGAATTTGTGTCCAAAATGCCCCACATAATATATGGACACAAAATCCCAAACAATCAATACTGATTTTCAATAGTACAAAATTATAAGTGAAGTTGCAATGAATTCAATTTGAAAGCCAATGTACTTGAAATCAATTACATTGCAAAAGTTAATCCATTTCATCTCCCAATCCTTAGAACAGAAAACATATGCAGGACCCTGTATTTATATACGTTGTAGTCCTGAGCATTTCCACCGAAGAAAATATACTTGTTGGGTGGAAACAGGTTTGTCAACATCCGACTTTCGTTGCAAGTATATACTACGGAAGATAAATATGGGATGAGTCATGAACCACTGGAATATAGACGGCGGGGGAACATTAAGGTTGAAAATAAGCATTTCCGATTTGAGACATGGCATTATTACATTTGTCTTCAAGCTAAACTGGACCCTGTTCACTGCAATGACGTACCTATTTCAAATTTCACCTCAATCGAACGGTTGGATAAAAAGTTATGCTCCCTGAAAATGCAGTACATTTACAACAGCACCAAACGAATATTGGCTTTCACCCTCTTCCGGTAAACAATTACCTCAAGGGGACAAAGTTCATTCATCCTGCCTAGAGTTACGCAGTAGGATTTGAGAGGGCATAACTTTTGATCACGGGGCTCGATCGAGGTGAAAAAATTAGATGTAGATGTCAAGTTTCAGTCTCATTTGTAGATTGTCTCAATTGTCGATTCCGACTTGTTAGTTCTCAACTCCATCATCCAAGACTATCATAGCATAGTCCAGTGGTTCATGAATGAGTGCTTCTTCATCGAATGGTTCCACTAGAATCACAGATGAATAGATGCATCGGTACTTGATGTTAATTGCTTGGACAACGATTGCGACTTGTTTGGCCTCCATCTTTGCTTTTTGACTCGGCTGATTGACTTCCTTGGCTCGACCACTTCCAAGGGAACCTACAAGCATCCTTTGGAAGCATTGATGCAATGTTTCTATGTGAGCATATCGGGCTGGATGACAAAAGCGATCTCATAGATTTCCCCCAGGATCCTGAACCCTTCCTCTGTCAACGATTCCCCCCTCATTTTTCTTAGTATTGGCTAAGAATAGATCAGCTTATCGGGCTTTCATATATATATTATCTCAGCAAATGGGGGTGGTGGTTTCACTTCATTTCAGACATGTGTATATAAATAGCATTGGTCATGGACCCTTTCGAAATTCTTGACCCAAGGCTAGGGCGACAGTTGAATGGTCCGCAAGGCGTCCTCGTCGTGGATCTCAATCACAGCCTTCATGCCGTCATTGAACTTGAAGGACAGGCTCCCGTCAATCACGAGGCACGCGTCGAAGCAACGGGATTTGACCTCCAATCGGTCGGCTCGCCCTCGAGGCTTCTTTTCCGTGGCATCGGGAAACGTGCCCACGGAATGCGGGTCGCGCAACGTGTAGGTCATCATGTTGGCTTCCGGGTTGAATACGATGTCGTGATTGAAGTTTTCAGTCACACTCTCCACCAACCGCTCGTCCTGCCAATTCAGAGGAAAGCCCGTGGCTTCTTTCACAATTCTGAAATCAACGGCACATTCATCGTTGGTTGTGGGTCTTATTTGGAGACGAATGCTTTGCGGTTCCGCTTAAGCTCATCACTCTTCACCAATTAGTTGGAGGTCCTAAATCTTCTTAAACTTGATCTTACTTAAACATAACCCTAAACCGATGACAAATACCTTCATATAAAAAACTTTGAATCAATTTGTAGCAAACAAAAAAAAAATGAGACGCCCAATAACTGTTGGCACAAAGCGTAGCCGCTATTAAAATGGTAATGTAAAACTAACTTTATCTCAAAATTTGTTCAAAAAACATGATTGGCCAAAAAGGTCAAAAACTACATACCTCTGAAGAGTTAAAGTCGTGATTATGTAGAGTACACAACCACCTCATTGTGATTATTACAAAAGCAAAAAAAAACACATTTTTGTCTCAAGTGATCAAGCTCAATTTTGGAAAAATAGGAATCCATGACTTGTCCAAAGTCCATGCTGCGGTTGGTATTTCCCAAAACAGGTCACAATCCGATGAAATCGTTACAAATCCAAGACCGACCCCATACCTTAATAATGACTCGACGGATTGATGAGTCAGTTTATTCACATTGAACGTCCACGATGTGGATCCGGTGCCAGTGGAGATGATCAGCCCGGAATTCCTCGTCTTGAACACCTTGTCCTGGTCCAATTGCACCTCAAGATAAGACACTCGCGAAGAAAGGCTCTCGCCAACGAAAACCTCGTTGAGCGCCAAAATGGGTAGCACCCTTTTACTCAACTTTAGATCGCTGTTCCCATTGGACTCCGGGTTGTCCACCAGGGGATGGTCGGATGGTTCTGTGGTCTCATTGATCAGCTCAACATAACGATATTCCGGGTAGGTTAGTTGCTGGGAGTGAAGCTCCAGAGCCTTTTCAGAGATCTTGTCACGGTCTCCGATGAGGGTGATCCGCAAGCGTTTGCGGAGAAACCACGAGAACGCGCCAATGCCGATCTTTTCCACTGCCTCCCCCACGTGGTCGGAAAAATATTTGGGTAAACATAGATAACCCTCTGAGCGTTGCGGGTCGGTATTGATCCCGACCAATGGTTTCCGATGATGGTTCAATTTCGAAGCCGCCATCAGAAACGTCCCATCTCCGCCTAAAAAAGAAAAGGGAACATTGAGCATTGGTTAAGCATGGACACATAGACTATCATGTCGAGACTTGTGACCTGCACTGAAGATGATATCGGCCCATTTGACGGCGCTATCCGTGTATTCAAAGCGTTGGCAAATCTTGGTTTCGATGCCTTGGTCTTCTAGAGCCTGGATCAGTTGAGATTCTGTCCTCTTGTGAATGTCGTGGTGTTTCTTCAGAGCTTGGAAATTCGAGCCCCGTTTCAAAAGCAATTTCTCCAGTTCCAGATCGGATTTGGCCCTGTGACGGTACTTTTCGAACTCATATCGGCTCACCTGGATGTGCGAACCAGATATGTAATGCATAATTTGACTCAATTGGAACAAATATTGGACAGTTTGTGAAAAAAAAAAATACCAAGATGTTTTCCTTTGGTTAAGGTGAAGTAAAAAATTCACAATTTGAAAAAAGCGATTCCCATTCAGTTTTTGACGAGAAAAAAATTCGACCATCAACCCCCTCTTTTTGAAAGGTTTATTACTTATTGTTACTTTGAGCTCGAGGCTATTCATTTTATTCAAAATACCGCCATTTTAAACAAACATCGATTGAATTGGAGAGAAAAAAAATTTCAACATAAATAAACGAAAGGAGAAATGTTAAGACGCAAAGCATTCATGTCCATGAATGCATAGCACCTAGGTACTAAAAGGATTGAAAAGAGAGGGAAAAGGGGCATTACCAAGTTTGCTGTGCCTTGTTACTGGCGTTTAAGGAAATAGCCATAGAACCAGGGAGCGCCAAAACCCGCCTAGACCATCAAAAACCATACCAAAAACCAGCAATAAACTTTTGTACGTTTTTTTCTTTAAAATTTTAAGTATGCCAGGAAACGTTTCAAAGAGTGGCTTGTCACTGCCACAGTAATATGAATCCTGAAAAAAATCCAACAAACTCAATTAAAATCAGGTCAAAAATGTTACAGCTTAATTTTAGAACTCGGACAAAATGACCGCGGAATTAGTGAGTATTGCTTTGTTGGTAATTCTGTTGAATATGTTGAAATGGTTTTAGCTTATTAGTTAAAAAACAGTTAGTTCATGAAAATAAATCTTTTTAAAAACTTAAATCTAAATTTCGGGAAAATTGATACTTATGCTTAATTAGGTTCCGTCAGAAATATCTCGAAATCGTAAGTGACCCTGACGTAAAATGAAACCCACTATCAACCCATCGTGCAATAATTGCGGCATTTACTCCAAACAAGAAATGATTGTCCGACCAAGACCTCAAAATAATTGTTCGGGACAAATGAAATTGAAATCCAACTAACTTACTTTACTCAACACTAAAGCCTTCTTGGGATGGAACTCCTTGGGATCGTCACAAAGGAGTCTCTTGAGCACTTGGGGATATTGGGAAGTGGCGATAAGCTTCCGAAATCTTCCCACGTGCATCTTGGCACCTTCGAAAGGAACAGGAGCTTGCTTGCTTGTTTGCTTGATTGCTGCACCTCTCGGTCACTCCTTCATTCACGTCCTAAACAGCTACCAGCGATTGGCGAAGTGAGCCAATCAAATCGGTAGACGAATGGTGAGAATTTGGGCTGAAATCGAGACGGACACCATCAAAAATGTCGGCCATGTGCCACACATGTTTGTGATTTCTTAATAGATCGAAGAATCTCCGATGCTCCTTTCACAGCCCACCCGCTCACTGGCTATCCTGAACAGATCTGTACTCACCCGGTGCGAAAACAAACCCCAGATCTTCTTTAAAATAAGCCCAATGACCAGGCTAAACTATCTACATATTCTTGATACTTATTTGTAATAAATAGCAAGTTGTCTAGTACATACAACTTCTGCAAGCATTCTCGATCCCTTAAAATCAAGATCATGGGTAATAATTAGAAATGGCAAAACTTGGAAATTTTCCTCCACAGAATTGATTCCCTAATGGCCATTCATCACACACTTAAAACAAAGATATTTCCTAAGAAAAAAAGAGGAATATTGTGATTACATAATACTTTTTTGAATAATTTAGTGAGCTCCTTTCTCTTTTTTCTCTACTTTAAATTCAAAATTCAACAGCATCACCCAAATCAGAGCGCCAAATTCGAGTGGTCGCAAGTTCTTTCACATAGCCAACATGATTCGTGCCCACCCCTGTTAAGCGCATGTCTTCGTTGACAAATCCAGACAATATTGAGACATCAGAGAGAACATCCAGTCTAAGGATGAATACATCCAAGTTTAGCTGGTCAATTGATATGGAATATGTTACTGGAATTCGTCCGCCCGGCAAAGACGAAGACGAGCTTAAAAATGAGAACCCGTTTGTTCCCTGAAGTACGTAAGTTCCGTCGAGCGGGTTCGGACAACCTTTGACACACTATGATGATAATGATAATGATAATAATAATAGTAATTATGTTATTATGACTATAACTTTACTATCCCGAGATTTTGGCCAAATATGCAACGATGATGGACCCGCCATGCTCCATGGCAATTAAAAAACTAAAACTACTCTCAAACTGGTTTGCCATTGTCATGCATTTTGCATGATATCCGTGATTTGTCAGCATCATCGGAAACATTTCAAGCGAGAGCATTCAAGGACAACAAGAATCAGGCTCAACGACAATCCCCAGTCGATTCTACAAGCGACGTGATGTGGACCCATAAATGCTCACACCAACGACAAAGATAAATCTATGTGGATAACCACACTTTTACAATTCCTATTGAGCATTGGACCTCAACTTTTAATAGAATAGCCTATGGTGGCGAGTTTTGCGCTTGATACGAGGATTAAAGTGAAAATAAGGGATTTTTTTTGAATGATTATTATTCTTTTCCCAACCCAAATTTAAATATTGATCCCAATTTCTATTGTATAATATTTGTTATAATTCAAAAGGTGTTTCACTTACGCCAATGATATCGTTTGCGCAATTTTCCTTCATTCCCAACTATTTAAAAGCTATTCTAAAGTAGTATAAAGACTTTTGTTAGTTTTGATAAATTCTTGGGAAAATGTTTCGTGATTCAAATTTGGGACTCACTCTTTGTACTACCCTGTCTCGTTGTCCAGAGGGAATCGAACTCTACGGAAAATCTCGCCCAAAATATATCTGACTTCACAATAGAGAATCCATATTTTGAGCTCCTAACTAAAAAATTACTTGTGGCTTGAAAATAAAATCTGATGCATCAAGATTCATTGAAACATGAATAAGAGAAACATTTTTTTAGAGTTTCTTTTCCAAAATATTATTTGTGCTTCAAGTCATTGATTACAAAACAGTATGTGCCAGTATTGAAAAAAGAGCAGAGGCCCCTAGATGTTTCAAACTTGGGTAGCTTAAAAAAGAGAGATGTCAAAAATTGGTCCAAATGTATGAGTTAATAACCACAGGAGGATTGTATTCTCACTTCATTTAAGCTTTGAATGGTGCAATTTCGATTAAACCACCAGTTGGCACATTTTTGGCGCTTTTTCCCGCTAGTGAGCTGGAGGTACTGACTCAGAGTTTGGGTACAAAAATTAAGACTTTTCGACGATAATGAGAAACAATTCCCCCTAGAACATTGCATTGAAGTAATGTTGCCTTCAAGAAATATCTGCCCTCACTAATGATCGAAACATACTTCAATAAAAAAAATGAAGAGGAAACTAATGATTTGATTTAGAGGGTTTGTTGACATTAAACATTGGCCAAACCATCAGGTATCACTAAACGATGTGGATGTCTAGAATGGGTACGGCAAACATGTGTCCATGAAAAGGGCAGGTTTGTAAAATGTCCGACACGTACAACCAGATGCCAGTTGGCAACCCTTTCAAGCTTTGGACTTATTTTCTTCCTGAGTTGCTGAAGATTGCCTTTCGGAATTAGCGGGATCAATAAATATCTAACGAATGCATTTTGCTTATTCTGCACAAGGAATTATTGCATTTACCTGTTTTCCACTTGAACCGGCTCTTCTTTACTACCGTTTTCAATAGGTCCTGGCAAGAGAGGCAACAGAGAATCTCAGTGCAACTGACAACGCAGAAAAGTTTGGGACACTCTCCATCTAGGTTATGTTTTCCTCTTTGTCTGACGTCAACGATAATCTTACTTACGGAATGGCCAGTTTTGAATCGCCAAACCTCTCTACGATATAAATTTTAGAACATGAAGCTTCATTGTCGAGACCAAGGTTGCCTGTCTGTCATTGCTATGTTATTAGGAATTGTCATTTCGGGACGAGCGAATAGAATTCTGTATTCAAAGATCATGTTTTTAACGTAGTATTAGCAATATCAACTTCTTATATTTTACTAAGAATTAGGTGGCCCATTTTTATTTTCAATAAGACGATACCATATGATTTTGAAGGACTTAGGGGGAATCACCTAAACCATGGAAAATCATTCCTGTTTGCATGACGCTTGATTTGTAACAGAAAATGTACAATGTATACTATTAAAATGATGAGGTAAGATGGGCCCGCGTAAAGGCTCGTAGGCCTTTGCTTTAGAAAGAACAAGTATTTTCGAAATATGAACTCAGGGGATAAGTCTTTGCCTCTTTTCCAGCAAATATTCTTTTTTTTACAATTAACGCAAAAATAACGCGTTTACAAAAAAAATGAAAAATGAAAATCTTTACCGTTGAAATCGATTGCTAAATGAATTCACTTTTCTCACTCAAACTGTGTGTTCAGCTCATATATGGGTTGGGGTAAATGTAACATTTTTAAAAGTAAGGAAAAAGACAACCTTCATATCTCCGTGAGTCGATCCCAATGATTAAGTTGGCCGAAACCTGCAATTTTTCGCACGAAACTCCTTTGGACCTTTACGAGTTTGGTTAGCCCTGTTGTCCGAGGCCCAGGCCAAATGGGAGATGGGTATATACTCCAAGTGGGGTTGATCGTTTGAATTAAGGCTTTCATGGCAAATGAGTCTCTGAATTTGAAGGTGCAGGTTATCCAGCCGTTTGTCGGTAAGGCCATGCTTAGTTTAATCTGAATATGTTCCTCACACTTACCATCATTCTGAATAAAGTTTCCACATCTTCTACCGAGGCGAGCAACTCGAGTGAGCTTTGATAATCATCTATGTACAGTAAATAGGTCCGTTTATTCAACACCTTGGGATCAATTGGGATCAATAACTTTTCACCATTTAACTTCCATCGGTAATGCTTTATCCAAGTGCCCAATCATAAATCTGATCCAAGTCGTTTTTTTCCGATTTGAGTGTGAACATAGTTATCCCCAAGTTGCCTTGGTATCGTGGTATACAAAGATATTGATGGCTTTTATAAACTGTGATTTAAGAAGTGTAAGTAGTGGAGGATCAAGGGTTGATCCTTGGGGCACTCCAGAAGTCACGTTTTGCGTTTGCCCAAGCATTGTCAACTATGACGTTCGAGGTGGGATTTGTCAACAATTATCTTGGCCCGGATTAAAAACTCACTGAATTCCTATGTCAGCTAAGTAATTGAGCAATACTATAAGGTCTATTCTGCTAAACGCTTTAGCGAAATCTAGTCAAATAACATCGCGTTATCGTCAAGATGTAGTCTTCAAAATGCTGAACCAATCGCATCAACGTACAAAAATGTGTAAAGCGAGGGAAGTAGAACAAGGCTATGAAGTGAAGGAATAAGAAAATGAAATGATTTTGTGTCTTATGAAAATAACTTGTTTTGCCGTCAAGCAACATATCTAGAGGTTTGATGTGAGCAGTTGTCTGAACGCGAAGAGTTTCTATTGTAAGGAAAATTTGCTTTGACAGCCATCTGAAAATTACCCTTAAAGACGAAACAAGTATTTAGTCCGACCTTTCAAAAGGAGTATTGCATACGTGTTATTGGTCAGCAGACATGTATTGTAAATGTAATTGCAATTCCATTTGAATGTAATTATTATTGCAATTAATTGCGTTTGAACTCAGAGTAATTGTAATTGATTACATTTGGATCAATGTAACTGAGCTTTTTCAATTAGAAATTACGATTGCATTTTTACACAGATGGCACATTCCTGGCAAAGACTTTAAAGTTATTCTTATACATCATCGTTCAGCACACAAAATCTTCCTCTGTTGTTTTTTATATGCTTTGGACAAATCTATCTTATCAAATTCTAGCGTCTTTTGCAAACCTCGGATGCTAAATTGAAAGGCGTTCAGTTCGGCATTTTCTAACAAAATAAAATCAAACAATTTTCGTTGCATTTCCCCTTTACAAACGTAGCTCTGACAAGAGGTCATACTAATTTTGACATATTTAAAGAAATATGGAGATGATGACAACACCAACAGCGCCATCTTGGCAGTGACAGTAAATCCAACTAAAATCACAAAACAATCTTATATAAACCCTTAGGTAAACTACAAGCAAAAATGGCAGGAAAATTACAAGACATGGTCCTTATCCATTTGCAAATGACGTATAATTTTGTATAAAAGTGGACTTGTAAGTAACTGAATTACAAATAAAAAAAATTGTAATTGTAAGAATTATAATTATTATTGTGAATGCTTTTGAAGCCGTACAGAATCAGATCCAACCACACATTTGACAAACCTTCAACTGGATATGCTCAACGAACTTTCCATTATTTTGGAGGACTACACCTAAATTTTTGATTGATGAGACCTGCTCAATATCTTTACCTCCATTATCTACGAGTGGAGTATTCAAAGGACTTGACCCGAAGGTCATTGAGCGGAATTTCATTCCGTTCAGGGCAATATTACTCTCAGTAACCCAAGAATAGATTATTTCTAGGTCCTTTGCAAGGCTAGTGCAATCTTGGCCATTCCTACCAGAAACTAACTTTGTATCGTCAGCATAAGAAGAGAGACTGGCAGTAATACTAAGCTTTTGAAGCGGGGCAACGAATATTAAAGAAGAGTAAAGAAGAGATGTGGACTTCATTGTTCGAATTAGCCTGGATTCTCGAGGACTTGAAGGTGCTCTCAAAACGCACATTAAGCCTCTGCGGTCACTACAATTGACCCTAAATTCATGGGTTCAAAAATAAAGTCTTGCCTTTTACATCAACGAAATATTGCATTTACATGTAGGCACATTTCTATGACTTCATAGTGAAAGTCACTTTAGAAGTATCCTGACATCATGATCCAGGACAAAGTAGATGAGTGATCTCTAAAATTAATACCATCATTGTATGAAAATCTAAGACAAATGGATACAAAAAACTTGCTTTATAGGTCATAGAAAAAGTAAAATACACCTCAAGTTCCCTATCAATGCCAATCAATAAATGCACTTATAGGAAGAGATGATCAAAATAATGGGATTTGTTTAAGATTAAAGCATAAGAAATACGAGATGTTTGTAATGGTTTTTGTCCCTTTAAAGAAAAAAAAATGGCGTGTAAAAGTCATCATATGGGATGTACTGTACAGGGCGGAAAAAAATAAGGGCCACTCTTGGCGCCTTCTGAAAATCCTTCCTCGTCCTCCAAGAATTGCTTGATCATATTTTCATCAAAAGGGGCTATTGAAAACCTAACACCTTACCATGAATAATCCAATTTCAGTCTAATGGAGATTGGTAACCCTCTGACTTTTGGCCATCCGCACTCACTCCTGAAATCCCATATCTTCGCCCGTGGTGTGGTCTGTTGTAAAGAGATTCGCCGTTCTGGCATGAAGTTCTCCACTCACCAATGGTTCAAGGATGGACACCGAAAGGCTCATCCACTTGCCTTGGCTTTCTTGCCGGTCTTCAACAGGCCCTTGGTTTTGGCTCTGACATCAAGACTGTGCTTACTTACATTTTCGAACATAGTTTTGGTGAAAACGGTGGAAGGACTACCAAGTGCCTCTGGACTAAAATTAAATCATTATAGCACTACCGTAAGTGTTCAACAGTTCCTTTCAATGAAAGCTTGGGGTTCAAGGTCAAACAAATCTTTGAGCGGGGATGATCATTGCCTGACATGATCAAAGTAGCCCTGAATTTCTTTCTAACCAGTTGTTCTCCTACATTTTGCCTCAATTTGACAAAATGCTTCAACTTCCCCGAAAATCCTCGGTTTTCGGTTATTTTATGGTTAAAATTCATGAAAATTCATGAACATTTTTTTGCCCCAAAATGGCCAAAGCAATTCCAAAGCTTAATTTTGCCATAAAATTCATCTATCTGACCCTTAATCATCAGCATGGGAAGAATAACTGAGATTACCAGTACTAAGCCTAGTAATCTGTCAGATCATCATGTTCTCGAGATAGGGTCGACCATTAACCAAAAGCCGGCGTGCTCTAGAGTAAGGCCGGCCAAAAAGGTCGGTCTGGCTAAGTTCAAGTTCAAAGATGAACATTGGCCGTTGATTATAGAAAGGTTAGGGGAGCTTGATCTCATTTCAATGCTGAAAAAGGAATCGTCCATAGATGTAGCCTTAGACAAAATGATTCTAGTTTTCGAGGACGTCTGTTCCAGTCTAGCAATCTCTGAATGTGTTTCACAGGGCGGGGCACATTCTAAAATTCCGAAGGATAGGAAGAATTTGTTCAAAAAGAGTTGCAAACTAGCAAAAAGGCTCCAGAGCACTTTGAATCCAGTAGTTGTGGCTAGCCTTCGAAGAAAGTTGGATTTAATCCAAGGTAGAATTGAGGCCTCCGTTGAGACAGATCAGTTGAACAAGGAAAGTAGAGTTGTTCAAGAGGTGAGGTCGAATCCGAAGGCGTTTTTCTCTTACGCAAACTCTAAGAGAAAAAATGAAACACCCTGTAGGGCCTTTTGAGGTCGATGGGAAAGCCATAGACAATGTAGAGACTATGGCCAACATACTTGGAGATCAGTTCTCTAGTGTGTTTTCAACTCCACTGAGTTTAGGAGCAACAGTCCATTGCTCTATTGATGAGTTGTTGGGACTGGCAAGGCTTGTCAAGTTGAACATTTAGATGATCTTGTAGTCACAGATCAGGATGCTTTAGAGGCCATCAGGGACTTGAGACTCACGAGCTCCCCTGGCCTGATGGGGTGACATCTCAGTTTCTGATGAGATGCTCACAGGTTCTTGCTCCTGTTTCTCGTACTAGATGCGTTGCATCTTGGATCAGGGCAAGTTCCCCTCTTCTCTGAAGGTAGCTCATGTTCCAATTTTCAAAGGGGAGATATGTCACTCCCCAGTAACTACAGGCCGATTTCTCTCACTTCGAATATTGCGAAGGTGTTTGAGAAGATAATGAAGTTCAAACTTGTTGAATTCTTGATATCCATGAAGTCCTTCCTCCTAGCCAGCATGGGTTCCGAGCACATTCTAGCACGGTTAACCAACTGATTGAACATATAGAGCAGGTTATTGAGGGACTGAGAGCCATGAATCAGTCGATGTAGTTTATCTCGATTTTCCAAGGCCTTTGACAAGGTAGATCATGGCCATTTAGTTAACAGGATCCATGGCAAGGTTCTCAATTGGCTAAGAAGTTTCATTTATGGTAGGAAACAATTAGTTAAGGTTGAGGGATCCCTTAGTGACATACATGATGTCAAGTCGGGCGTCCCTCAGGGCTCCATTTTGGGTCCTCTCCTTTTCATCATCTTAATTGCTCCGCTTCAGAAGTTTGGTAGTAGTAATGTCAGTATCTCTTCTTATGCTGATGATGCAAAATTGGTATTTGGTAGGAATGGTCAGAACTCTGGTTGTCTGTTAGAGGTCCTAGACCAAATCTACTCCTGGGTTGCTGCGAGTAACATGGCACTGAATGGAACGAAATTCCGCTCAATGACCTTTGGGTCGACGTCATTAGACACTCCACTATTAGATGATAAAGGTAAGGATAGTGAGCAGGTCTCATCCATGAAGGATTTAGGTGTAGTCCTCGAAGATAATGGAAAGTTTGATGAGCATATCCAGTTGAAAGTTGGTAAAGCTTTTCAAACATGTGGTTGGATATATTGCATGTTTGAGTCCAAAGATACTATCACGATGCTAACTCTGTACAAGTCGATTGTTCAGCAGCATCTTGAATATGCCTCTCCATTTGGGCACCAATTAGTTCAGCAGGTTTTCAAAAGCTTGAGCAGGTCCAAGGATACTATACTAGGAACATTGAAGATATGAGAGAGCTCTCGTATTGGGAGAGGTTAGAAAGTTTTGGATTGTACAGTATTCAGAGAAGGTACGAAAGGTATCTGATATTGTACGTTTTCAAAAGCATTCATGAGCTTTGTCCCAACCCAGGATTTAGGGTCAATTGTAGTGACCGTAGATGTTTAACGTGCGTTTTGAGAGCACCTTCAAGCCCTCGAGAATCCAGGCTAGTTAAAACAATGAAGTCCAACTCTCTTCTTTCTCGGGCTCTCTCATTGTTCAACTTGATGCCCTCAAATATTCGTAGGGCTTATGTAGGCGTTGATCCAGTAGCAGGATTAAAGTCAGACTTGGACAAGTTACTGACTAAAATTCCGGATCAACCTTATATTCAAGGATTAGCCAGATCAACCCACTCCAATTCGTTGGTCGATCAAATAATATACATAAATAAAAGTCAAGTAAAATGAATAATGTTCTCGTCTTGAACTGCTGGGATTCCAATCCCGGTAGCGGTAAGGAAGTCCGCAAAAAAAAGAAATTACATTTCAGACCAATGTATTTGCAATTTGCACATTTATGAAGTTATGGGGTACCCAACGTGGTTTCGTGAGCGCATATTTTGAGTTGCGATATGTACCCAGTTGCACATACTGCGAGTATCAGAAAGTTTCGTGAACGCACATTTTGAAATGCAACTGTGTAAAAAAATTTATTGTCGCATTCAAAATATGCGTTCACGAAACCATGTGGGGATACCCCATTGACACAGGACTGTTGTTCAGGAATGTTATCTTTCAAGTCAAATTTCTCTTCAAGTTTTACTTGATAACATCTAACCAAGCTTTTCCATAACTTTGTAAGGCTTGTTGTTAACGGTATTGAACAGAACTTTTTGTCTGACCTTCATCCCTTTCTACATAGTACAGATGGCAAAGAGAGACAATGTGGGAAGTCTAAAATTGCCTAGGGCCCCTTTCCTTCATTCAGCTAATAATCAGTTCACCGTTTGTGATGTAGGTAATAGGTAGACTCTTGAATTGACTGATTTCAGAAACTCGGTGATATTTGATACACATTCGATGCCTATTGAAAAGCACTGGAAGATAACTCAAACAATGCTTGAACGATAAGACTGATTAGAAATAAAGAATCGGAAGAGTTATAAAGAAAGGTTTATTTGTTTTCTTTTCATAGAGATAAAAGAGAATGAATATTATTTAGGGTGTTGAGATACAAAACACATTTTGTCTAGGAGAGAGTAAATAACTGGTTCATAAACTCAGAATGGTTTTGTAATGCTACAAATAATCATCAAGATAATAATAATTACGAGAATAACATGTTCTAATCTTTGACAAGAACACAAATAACACTACAACTGTCTCAGTAAAATATCTCCAGAGTGACTGTCACAATAATAGTAATAATGATGATGATGATGATGATGATGATGATGATGATGATGATGATAATAATAATAATAATGGTAATAATAACGTTACAAACTGAACTATTGATGATCAACGGGATGAATGTTAAAGATGATTCATTTCAACGGAAACTTGATCAATCATAATAAGCTTCTCCCAACGTTTGAGAAACGGACAATCGATCAATATGGCTGATGATTACGACAGACTTGATGCAGTTGATACTTTCTCATTTCGATGACGTTCTTCGGGGATGAAGTAGCTGACGACAAAATGAACCTGAAGATGAGCATTGACTGACATGTTTTATTATTGCCTGGCATCCTCACAAGACATAGAGAGGGTGAATTAGCGCACAACCCAATGTTTTTGACGGGAGATTTAGAAGCAGGAGGATATACGCCTCCAATTCTCTTACAACCTGTAATGAACGAACAGTTTATACATTGTGAAACACGAAACATAACAAATAACAAGTGATATTGGAAGAGGCTAGTGGGGGCTCAAGTATTTTAAGGATATGATGCAGGCCGGGAGGTTACTACCAATTATCGTGTTCAAATAATGGTTCTAAGATATGCAAATGTTCAGTGATATGATGAATGTTTCTCGAAAGGGAGAGAAGGAGAACGAAGTGTTTATACAGTGTTAGAAGCATCGTTCCGTGCTGGGTGCTTAGTTGGTTGGTTGGTTGGTTGGTTAGTAAGTGACATGGTTTGTTGGTGATCTGGTGTTCTGTTTAGTTTGTAGGGAAGAGAGAAAGAGAGAGTTGGGGGTGAGTGAGTGAGTGAGTGGAGTGAGTGAGTAAGTAAGTGAATGAATGAATGAAGGAGTGTTTGGTTTTTGAATTTGCCTCGCGTTTTACCATGGATCCATACTTGGCAGCTGCTTCTGTGTCCTCGGCGAGTTTTGAGTATATTGCACAACTGAATGTATGACGGAGGGTCCTTGTGTTCATCGGATGGTGGCCGGGATGCTCCTGGAGCTGGAAAAGCACAACTTCATGATGTACGGAAACTTGCTGCTGGCATTGGGAACAGGGTGGTGGTTGCACATGACAAGCCCTTCCAGCGCTTCTGAAAGCGTTTCGAACTCAATGAGACCGCTCGAGCTGCGTTCCGTCTTGGAAGGGAACATTTTGATACATTTGGGCTTGGGAGAGCCACTCTTGGTAAAGATCTCTTCGATATCATCGGCTTCGAGTCCGGGTGGAGTGTTGAAAAAATGGAGGATCTTAGAGGGGGGTTGGATACGATTCTTTGAAGCCATCTCGGGGTTGATGAAGCGATTATTCTTGCTTCCCATGAAGTCTTGGAAGCTGGGAGATCCATCGGGTAGAGTGTAAGGGGATTGAACATCGGCCAGGAATGCCTGTTTCGAGAAGCCCAATTGCATTTTCGTGTCAAAGAATGCATTATTGTTCAAGTTGGACACGACACGCTCCACGGCTAAACCGTCGCCCATTTGAACCATAGCGCAGCCCTCCTTGGTTTTCAAGAATTTGATCCGCACTACGTTACCATACAAACAAAAGAGGTTGAATATCCTACTAGCGTTCATCTTGTCCGAGTTGAGACCATAGACCATACAAACAGCTCCTTGGTGATGCTGATAAGGGGTACCGCCGACCGCTGTACTCCCCGAAGAGGGTGCCACAGACACCGAGGACCCCGGAACTGGCGAAGGAGCTGTGGACCTTCCGTTGAGGAGAGTGGCGGCCCCCCGGATCATGGAAGCACCGGTGGCTTGGCTGGCTAAAGCTGACACAGCTGCTTGACCAGCTAGCGTCTCCAGTCCATTAGCAGCTACCGCAAGAGCCTGCTGACTGGGAGAAGTCATATGAGGTGGCGAATGATGAGTTGTGGGGAATCCATTCTCAAAACTCTCGCTACCAGTGACTGCTCTGACTAATGATAGATTCCCATTAACCAGATTAGTTGAGGTGACCACGGGTGCCACGGATTGGCCATTGTTCATACTATTGCCTCCAACTGTAGCCCCTGGTGCTGCAAGGGGCTCCTTTAGAAGGACAGGTCTCTGGCTGACAGTGGGGGCAGGTGTGGGTTTGGGCTCAGCTGGTACTTTACCCAAATTGGGATTGGTATAATCCCAACTCTCGACATTGTTCTTGTAGACGTTCAATTTGGTGGGCTTAGCATACTCAATTTTGAGTGTACAACACCCAGAGTAAATATCGCAGCCGTGAAGGCTTTCTTTGGCCTGTTTGGCTGTGTCAATAGAGTCAAATTCGACCATGGCTTGAACGCCGTTCTTCTTGAATATGACAATGCGTAGCACGGTACCCACGGGCGAGCAAATGGTGTTAAGCACCTCGCATGTGATTGGATATGTTGGGTTGAGGACCGTGAACAGGAGGATATGGTTCGGTTTCTCGGGCTCGATCGGCTTCCGATTGAGCTGTTGTTCAATGTAATGCTGGCTCAAAATGCCAGAGTGCGGCACTGCTCCCGAAGCGTTCAACGCTGCGGCCATGCTACCGGTTGAAGCGGCAGCGGCGAGATGCAGAGCCGTCGGTTGAAACGAGGGCTGATAATCTACCCTTGGTCTTTTGGCCACGTGGCCGCAAGCCTCTGCGTAGAGCGCCATATCTGAGACAGATGGCGCCGCAGGGACCAGGCTGCTCGTGGCAGGGGTGTAGAGCGGGAACGTGGTCCAGTTGATGATCGTGCTGATATGTGGATGAACCAGGGCTGATGCCGGAGAGCATATATTTGGGTTGTTAAAGGCGTGCCGAACTATATCAGCGCCAGACGGAACTGGTTTGGGTGGATGGATAGATGGTTGGAGTGGCTGTTCAAGTTGTGGCTTTGCGTGTTGTCGGGTAGAGTGGTTTTGTCCGTGGTAGTATCATGTGAAGTAGCTTTGTCTGGATATTGTGGTGGTAGTGGTGGTGGTGGTGGTGATGATCTTTGTGGCAATAGTAGTAGGAGTGGTACTTGTGGTGATGGTGGTGAATCTGTTGTTTTTGATACGGATTATAGCGGGCTTGCCTGCAAACGGAGAGGAAATCAACGTCATGCTTGAATACCATGTGTCTTTCATCTTGGCCCAGCCAAGCGGCCGCCCTTGTCGACCCATTGTACCCTCATTCACGGCTGGAGGCTTTGGTCTTAGTCGTCAAGAAACAGAGATAGCTATGTTAGCTACGTTCCGGAATGAGACGAGAGCAGCCAATTGAAAGGCCATGTTCTCACTGTTTGAGGATTTGCTGGCAAAGGCTCTCAAAAGACAAAGAAGATCGCCTACGAAATAAATTGGAAGGATCCTTCTACTGACATGGAACGTACTCTAAATAGGAATAAGATTGATTGGATCGCCTCTCACGGCTTGGGAAGGTTGGAAGAACTTCCAAGCCCGTGGAGCAGGAGAAGCTTTACTACAATGTAGTTTTCGTTAGAGAAGTGCGGGAAAGTTTGCGTCTCGCATTCGATATGTAATCCGCTTTCTTCAACCCGAGGGTCGTTCTTGGCTTTGAAGAATGCAATAAATGAAGACTGCTGCATTATTTTGTGACCCTTGAGACCGAGATTAAGTGCCAAATGAGCGGCCAGCATGTTGATCCCATTATCAAGACCCTTCAAGCCAACGCAAGACACCAACTTTTCAAGATGCATTAAATGTGGTGAATGCATCTCTTACATGATCTCGCATTTGTGACTGAGCTACAACAATAGAATATTGATTAGTAATTCTTTTGGCGGCGTCACCTACGAGACTCATAATGCAAAGGACCAAATAGTAAACGAAAAACAATGCTCTCCAACGTAACGGTTTACTGCGAGCTTAGCGTTGCTGCGGCTGATTGCAAATCAAATTAATCACAATTTACGTGAGCTGAAGCACGTAATCATGAAACTGTCATTAGTTACAATTCAGAAATTGGTTTTCTCAGTCTGCCGAGGAACAAACAAATAAATCCAAATTCGGAAGCTTCTCCTAACCCGCGAAGATAACCATTATCATGGCATGATACATTGAACGTCGATTCCTTTCAAGGCAATGTCACCCATAATCGAATTCGTGTCGGCATGGTTTGAAGTCTATGGCTCACCAACCGTGATCAAAGCGGCAAGCATGAGAGAAAATGGAAATGGGAAGGAAGACGGGGGAGTTTGATCGAAGCTTGAAGATTGGGAAGTCTAGGTTGGGAAGACGTTGTTTGTTACTGGTGCCAGGAATTTGCCACAGTAGAGGAGGAGATGCTACAAACTTGAAAGAGTGATCCTAGCCAGCAACACCATTACCTTAAGTTCCAAGGCAAGATAAAAGAGCATCTAATATTAATACCTTCCAATGAGCCCCCATTTCCAGGATCACATCCCTCGTAAATCCCAAAAAGCCTACTCTGTTTTCCAGGTCTATGTTGACCTCATACACGTTTCCGAGGTATTCCCAGATATGGAAATGACACCATTTTCCCAGGTGGCAATGTGGAACAATGGAACAGTTCCCTCCCTGCGAGTCTCTGCGGAACAATTCGTCACGATAAGCACCCACAAAGTGGAATTTCCGAGAAGGGAAATGTTCTCTCAAGATGAAGTTGCATCTCTTTGAAGTGGGAACACAAACTCCGACCTCGATTTCTCATCATTACCAACGCATTAAAATTCAGGTGGTTGCCTGTGCTTCTCATTTGAGGACGCCTCTGAACTGGAAGAAGAAGCTCTTGAATGACAAAGGACCGTGCTCGCTCTCTCGTTGCATTCGTCAATTGACTTAAAGCCGAAGGCCGAGTCGTCGAGCTTAATAATTGCCGCCCTACCCCCCCGCCCCCCCAGCCCGAAAATAGACCCAATCTTTGTGCACCACGAATGACCTGAGCCATGATCTGGGGATCGGTCTTCCTCGTATAATCCCATTAAGTCTCGTCTAAAGGGACTTTCTGTCACTCTCAATAATCATACGGGTATGAGCAATGTGGGACTGACCTGCCTGGAGTATTGGGCCAGGTTCCGGCTTGGACGAGACCTTGTGGGCCTGACCTCAAATGCTTCCCAAGTCCATGAATATAAATGATTGGTGCGATATGCCCACTGAAACGCATGCGCCCAGAATCATACCTCGGTCATTAATCACGCCTCATCCGGGCAGATCATTGATTGTTCAGGCTTTTGACTGAGCACACGTTTGGTAGAAAATGGAAGAATCTTCAGAAGTCTCAAGTGCTTTCAGTTTCTGTCAGCTTGATTTGTCTTGACAAGCTTAAGAAGCTACTGAGTAGCAACTCAAACCCTAAAGAACCAAGTGGTTAAGTTCCTCTCTTTCTCTTTGGTCGAGTGCTTTTCCTTTTACTAGTTTAGTCTTCTTCCTCGATTTTCGTTTCAATCCCATGTTTGAGCTCTCTTTGTTGGCCGCTCTCTCGTTTTCGGTGGAAAGATTGAAAATAAAAAAAAGAGAGTAGATCCCGTCAATTTCCGGTGGTCCTTGGTTCCAATTTACTCAGATCAAACACATGTGCTTGTCCATTCTTGTCTGTCAAAGGCTCCCTGCAATGGTGAACACGAAATGCAGGCCATGCTGAATCGCAGAATCGCTGATCAACAAAACCTATTTGAGCTCCTTTGAGAACCATCCTCTCTCTCTCGTTCAATCAATGCCCCCCCCCTTTCCTTTGTATCATGAAGGAAGTCCCTTGAGGATTTCCAATGACTTTTGTGTTTGCATTATTCAACGACCACTTTAATTCTCTAATCGACGAGGTCTCGATACAAATGACCTCAATCATTTCCCGATTAGGTATATGGCAATTTCTGGACAACCTTGGCTGTTGATAATTTGACATGGCCATCAATCTTCGATGGATAAGCGTATTTCAAGCAGAGATGAGTATGGACGTACAATAGGACATGACCAAATGTAGCCTTTCTCCTGCTTTCCCGAACTATCTTGAGAGCAACTTCAAAAGATCTCCATTGTCACTCTTGAGAGTCGTAAATGCAGGTGGATTACTTTTCCTCCCAAGTATTATTTGCTCTCCTCTTTTAACAGCCCTCGAAGCCATAGATAAAGGTTAGAATGGCCTCAGAAAACACAAGAGCCTCGAGTGGACAAGGCTTAGTTATGTGGTTTTGGGGCAACAAGATATGATGATAATCACGAGATAATCCCAAATAAGAAATGATTCTTTCATCTCTATCGCATTACCCAAAAGACACCCTCGGTAATTGCGCACCTCAAACATGTGCGTTGACAGACAGAGTACAGGCCTGAAGACTCGTTCCAAGTTAGTAGCTTCCGGGTCTGTGAATATAATTTAAGGTGCATCTTAAACAACAAGAAAGATAATCAATCGATCGTTAACCTTGGTTTTGTCATGACGGGCTTTCTAAAGGTAAAAATATGCATTCTAATCTTGCCTTTGATGAGTGTTCTGCTCGCAAGTTTCGGCTCAGAGCTAAGCCCACTCTTGGCATCAATGACTTTCTAATCAATGTTTGTGGCACTGTTCCTCAGATCTTGTTGCGGGGGGAATCTAGGTCCTGGCGTTGAACAGGCCCCATTGCGTCTCCAAAGGACCCAAAGCATCATGTTGATATCTTCCTCCTTATCAATTCTCAATACAAGGAATTGGAGAAACAGATCCCAAGGAGCATCATGGATGCATAGAGGCAACCGCCTTGAAGCTATCTCTCCCCATTAGCGAGCAATTGTCCAATTGCCCTTGGGCAACTCCTCGACCTACCCGAAAATGGAACCCGGCAAGAAACCTTTAGGACAAGAGCAATTGGACCGTGAAGGTTGAACAGTTTGCCAGTTTTAACATGTTGGGCTCGGCCAAGCGTGGAAGCAGAGGGCGGTGGTGAAAATAAAATTGCGTGTCTCGTTCCCATAATTTACAATATGCGGCTCATCCTTTGACTTGCCGACGGCTTCACATATAAGAGAGATGCAGAAGGAAAGAGAGGGCCGGAAAGGGAGAGGTCTTTGGGGCTTTATAGGACCCAAACTGGAAGATGGGCTGGTTTCTTTGAAATAGAGCATTGCTACACTCTTTCAGATCCCCAAAGTAATCCAGAATTTAATCTATGGAACACCTTATTTTAGCGCACTCCAACATTTATGGAATAATGGATAAGATGTCGCCTTCCTCGAAACATGTCACCACCACATTGAAGCGTTATTTTGATTATCTTTGGAGGGAGAGACTGACCTCTACAAATTCATTGGCCCTCTCAGACCACAGTCGGATCATTGGATCCTCCTACTTATGCAATCAATATTTGTCCTGCTCTTATCCCGAGGGTGTTCCCAGCCAGATACAAGGACCGTGTTGTTAAATGGATCGAGTTGTTGGCGAGGCAAATTTGTATTCAAGACCATTGCCTGATGCAAGGCTTCCCAGTGGGCAATTGTATTCCAGTTTAAGACCAGTCAAATCCCTCTTGGGAAGAAGAGGAGACCGGGAAATGGCACATGTGTAAGCAAGAGCCCCTACCTCCACTTGGAGATGTGTTGAAGGCCTTAGCTCTCTCCGAAACAACTGAAAGAGTGGCGAGGCGAAATCACATCTGGTCAAAGTGTACTCCTCCACATTGTTCGTCATCGGAAGGCAAAAGGGAGGGTCATGAAATATTCAGGCGTATGTTGTATGTTGCGCCGTGATTGTGGGGTGCGGAAATGGGATTTCCGAGCTTTTGGAGCGATCAGAGAGCTTTCCTGAATAATTCATATCGACTCACTCAAGGTAAAATACGGCCTAGTGAATGTCAACAGGCTTGTGTGTTTTGTGACAGAGAGGGCCCCAGAAGGGGCAAAACTCAAACGGGCGCATGATGAAATTTTCTGCTTGGCATCATGTACCTCTTCAGTCCTCGTCTTTTGGACAACTCTGGACGCTTAAGATAAGCCACTCAATCGTGGATCCACGATTCGATGGAGGGAAAACCTGATTATTTACCCGGCCGGGCACCCCACTTGAGCTAAAAAAAAACCTTCTTTCCTGTTCCGCTTAGTTTTTGATCTGGGCTCTTCTCACTGAGACTTGGGCTTTGATAAAGGGAACGGAAATTAGATTCCTCTACTCACTGCTCACTATGAGTGAGTAGGTCTTTAGTGAGCTTCCATATTTCCCCCCGACGATGATTCCATCTAGGTTTTTTTCTTTTTCTCATGGTCTCGCCCTCCCTGTACAAAACTAAACACAAGAAATGAGCAGAGAAGCGGTGAAAGTTTTCTGAGATAATTCAATCATTTTGTCTAAACTTCAATAAAAAATCATGCTCTGCCTCATCATATCAAAACTTCAATGACGTAAAAACTCTATCCTGCCTAAACTTGAAAAGAAGTTTGTTATCATTACAGGCCGAGAGTAGGTTTCCCGTTCAAAGGGCTTTTGACAGCTGACAATGAGTTTCAATAAGTTGTCTTCAGGAAACGTTGATGAAAAATCTTGCACAAGTGCATCTTCGAAAAAGAGGATGGCAAAACGGTAAGAGGACTTTTCGTGTGTTTGAAAGGTTGGAAATCTATCTATCATTGCTCTACATCTGTATCGGAGGTTGAATTCCTGAACTTAATCCTTACCACCCTTCACGTTTTTCACCGAACGAGTTTCACCCATTTCCACTCTTTTGCCAGAGGGCCCCCAAGACACAGAGCCTTTGATCTTCGTCAAGAAGCGGGAATTTCAATCTATCCCCAAGTGCTCTGAGCTTGCTTGGTGCTAAATCGTGATGATCAAATTGGCAAAAGGCAACTAATGCAAATGAGATTCTGCTCGTTCCATAAATGAGCCCATTAGTCGGGGCTCCAAATGGTGTTCAGGGAGCCTTTTCCCACGACACATTACCGCGTGTCCGAGTCTGAGATCTCCATAGATGTTAGTTATGTTGGGTCGTTTCCGATTGTGTACGAAGTGTACCTAATATGTATGTGTAAAAGTTTTACGTTTGAGATAATTTGTTTTCATTGTGGAGCAATTTTGCCATTTCGCCCAGAAGTTCATGTCAGAGTTAGGAATGCAGCTTGTACACATTGATGCATGCGACTCGAACTCGAAAGTTCTCGATCTTCCACTACTAACGCGTCCAGAGGCATTTCCACTTATATCAATACCTTTCTTCGAAACTTTAGTGTCCCTTTGGCAAACGAAATCGTTCCTCATTCTCCGTCCTCGTGGAAACAAATGGTAACTAGGAATGAGGTCCAATTTCCAACGAGAGGCTTACCTAAAAGCGAAGACAAATCCGTTCAATTTAAAGTGTGCCTCTATGACATGATTTGATCCAATCTGACTACCGGATACACCTCGTCTATCAAAGCACGTTTCAAAGTTCCCTGTTTACCGATTCGTGTATCTCATCTTCCAGATACCGAGCGATCCACCCATGTGTGTACAAGCGCACCCAAGTCCACAATGGCTAACGAAAGTTCACAAATTCGGTCTCCAGAGGGAGGAGATACTTCAACTTTGAATTTGGAACTAACTTTTTCTTGACCGTCCCGGGGTCGTAACTTCTAATTACCACATCATTGGTTTGGAGTTGGGAGCGGTTTCCAGTTCCAAGACCCGGGCGGCTTGAACGAACGATCCTTGCAAGTTTCCATGGGGTCTCAGTTTTCAGTTTCAAAGGCCGGTTTCCCACATTTTTGGATATTTGCCCATGCATGACTCTTCTCAATGGATGGACGAGCTACGCGCTTTCTCTTTCCATCCATCACTCTAATTAGGGGAGACGAGGGCGCAGAAATCGTTTAAAATGGCAAGCATGTGGCTGGACATTGACAAAGCTGTTTGAGTAGTACCCGATGACTTGGATGCACCCATCTCCAGAGATTGCAAGGACTGTTCCAATGTCATTGAAATCAGGTCGGAGTCGTATGCAATGATCAGCGCATCCGCGCGTTTGCTTGAAAGTACTAAGGTAATGGCTTACGACGAGAATTTGGAAGAAGCGTGATACATGAAAGAAAATTACATGTTTGCCTCTCCTGGGTCTTTGTCACGCAGAGTTCCTTTCTTCCCTTTGGAGCGAGGTGCACAAGTTCTTCAAATAAACATGTCCTTGGTTCTCCTGGGTGAGTATACATACTGTACATGTGCATGTTAGAATGTGTTCCATTGTTAGGGTCCTTACTAGAATTACATACCATTACTGGACTCTCACATACATACAATATTCCAGCCTTGCACTCAAGCCCAGAAACTTGACCCCCAACAATGTACAACAAGGGGACAAAGTGAAGATCTCTTCTGGAGATTCTATCTCTCAACATTCCCGGAGTGTCTTTTTGCCACTTTGTTATCCAAGCTAGTGATGGCCATCGGATCTTTCCCTCAAATGGAGGCCAAATCTAAACAACAACTCAAACGAGATAGAGCTTCCCTGGGCTGTGCATTGTGAATGAATGACGCCAATCCAAATTTTGGAAGCCTCCAGGTCCAAATTTCATAAGCAATGACCAATCCGTTTCTCGCCATGTTCCATCAAAAGGTCCACGACGACGTGTCTGTGGCGATAAAGTGGAAATGTCCAGAAACATCTCTGGTGTTGATATCCATGACAGGTGATAAAGTTTCCGCCTCCCCCCCTTGGACTGAATCCGTCAATTGAGTCCCCTTGAGTGCATTTATCCAAGGTTTGTTCAAACAATGTTCACGCTAATGTTGGGAAGTCTATTGTGTCCCATTAAGTGCTTCTCGTCCGTCGTTCGGGTGAAAGTGAGACAACTGATACCGCCAATGGAGAGGAGCATGAGTGTGTTCCCAAAGATTTGATGGGAATGACAGATTATGGTGAGTAGAAGTGCTCTCTGTCTATTGCTCCGGTGTGCCCTCATCAAGCTTGATTTCCATCACGGATACTTCTTTTCCGTTTGAACGAGTGCTCAATGGGGCGACATTCTTGTTTTCGTAAAATTGCGTATTCGGCTTGGCCACCATCCAAGTTTGTCTATGAATGAGGATGACGGAAAAGCTGCTCTGGATTTCGGCCCATTCCGATCCTCCTGTCCCCCTGCTGGTGTGGTAAGTGTACACCTTGGCATTTGGACTGGAAGCTCGGAAGGCAATCTCAGAATTCATGACATTTTTGCAGCATCTAATCATGTCGTTCAGTTCATGTATGACGAAGGTGCAGTTCTCTTCGGATTCCACGGATCGGATTCGCTCACGTTAAAAGGAAAGATATCAAAGTAGTACCGGCAACAAGATGATGTCCAATTTGTGTGCCTTCCGGTCTCATATCATGCATTCTTTGTCAATGAATCTCTCCTGGTTGTTATGAAGTAACCAGGGGCATGACCGGCTAGGACATTAGGTCCCAAATCATTTCAATTTTCAAGGGCCGCCAAGAGCAATACGAAATTAGACAAGAACCTGCAAAAACAGCTATTGTTGATGCTCCAACATGGTGATACCCCAAAAATTTAGTGGTCGTAAAAGCCAAAGCTGCTTCCCTTTTCAACTCTTTGTTTGAAATAAATGATGTTCCCACTCGATTTCCACTACTCCAATTGGGCTCTCGTTTCCTCGCTCGATGTTGAACGAGAATGATTTGACAGTGATTGAGAGACAGACAGATGGACCGACAAGGTTTGGAATTGAATTAGGCAAAGTAGCCTCGGCTAAATTCACTCAGATCCCTCAGATAACCCGGATTACAAATTGATGAATCGCGAGATTGCTCTCAGCTTCTCATGCTGGATGGATCCTTGCTCAAGGGTTCGAAAATGCGGATGTGAACACCCGTGGGAGGCCACTTAAGGCTGATAACCTAATCAGAGGAAATTTGAAGGTTTTCCGAACGCTTGGAACAATTTCCTGGCATTCCCACAACCTTGAATCAAATGTGTGCGTGCGTGCAATGTCGAATGATATTCCATCACGAAATGTCAAGAATGCACTTGAAGCCACTTTTAGTCCAGTTCTGGTCAAATGAATTGGGAAAAGTATCCGAGACCAAATGAATATTTGCTTTCATCACACCACACCATGACCTCAAGGCGAGTAATCTTGGGATTTTTTAATAAGCTTTCAGCTCTTGGCGTACCACTCTACCATTGACCTTTATGAAATATCTGGCGGGCACACTTCTGAGGGCGGCTTTGGAACCACCTCCCAAACCGAGTGGAAATAGGAGACGAAGAATGTCTTCAGGCCAAGCAGACATCTCGGCAATTGTGCCGATGTGCAACTTTTTCTCTCTTGTGCGTCATCCTGCCTCAAGGGACATTAGCGAGGCTTGAAACATCTAGCGACACTTCTTTTGACGACAACCAACCATATTTTGGGCGATCTGTGAAGCTATTGAAAGAGGGCCCTAATCCAATCATTCAAACTTAGCTTCACATACCGATGGGATCCAAAATTGAAGTTGTCGTTCGAGTTTCGTTGGGAACTATCAAAGAGATCATCAGATTAGTAGACGCTTCGCTCGAGAGTTTGGCTTGGAAAGTTTACCCTCTCAACTTGGATATCCTTGTTGAGAAAATTTGAACCCTCTTGGGGAGCTCCTGTCCACCTGGTTCCTTTCTTAGACATGTACTCAGGGACATGTCCCTCGCATGGCATCCATCTCGGTCATATCATGATATACGTAGTAAGTCTACGTCCATAAGTCTGCTCAGTACATTCGTCCGATCCCAACAACCCATGATTTCTAGAAGCACTCGATTTGAAACGGCAAGCAACTTCAATCACGCTATTGGAGTTCAGCAGATCTCGCTACGACAACGACAATGTTTAACTCAATGTACTTGACTTCTTGGTGTTGAATAATTCACATTCTCATTAGCGACTCAACCTTATCTCGGTGGCCGTCTTAATTAGCTTTGCTTTTTCTTACCGAATGTCCAATGTGAATTCGCCTCATTTGTGGCTTGGCTTTCTCCGAAATTCCGTTTACACAACAGCTAGGACTCCAATCAAGCCCTCGAGATTCTTGCTCTCCGGCAATTCAAGGATATCGAAGATACAGGGAATTTAAATCCCCAGGGAAGGTTTGAAGTGGAAATTGCAAAATGGGGAAGCTCTCCATCTTTGTCTTGAAATAATTTTGAGAGGTCACATCGATCCTTATTTATGCACCTCGAGTCAATGCCTCGGAATCCAATTTCACTGGTGCATCATGCTCTAGGCATAAACAGCTAGCAAAAAGCAGAGAGAAGGTCTAGAGAATTGCAGCTCACAAATTCCAAAAAAGTGCGGTCAATACTAGGACCATTTAAGTGTGCGTACTTCTCATACTGACTGAATGGAAATTCGGTGGTTCGGAAAAAGAGTCTTCCAAAGCATCCTGGCATTCAAATTGCTTATCAAAAAGGCACTCACTTCTCTAGCATCTCCCAAGCTAAGCGAACATCCATGAATATATTAACATATCTCCAATTGTGCATCTAAAGGAACGGAACGAGAAGCGACCATTCAGAGCTTGTTGGCTCACTTTGATTTTGTCCTTGAACAGGTTTACCAAACATACAGGCAGACGTTTTGGAGGCATAACTCAGCAGCTTTAGAATTTACCGACTCTGTTCACTCTATCACCAAAAGCAAGGACCACGTCATCACTGGACGGGAACTGGGAACTGGCAAATTTTAACCCCGATTAATCAGATGATTTTTTCCTTCAACCGAGCAAGGCTTTGTTTGTAGAAGAAAGTGTTGGCTAATTTTGAGCTCAATCGGACATGTATGTCAAAAGTCATGAGTACTTCAAATTCAGTCGGCCCACTAAGGTACCACCCCTTTTAGTGACATTTTGCCAACGTGATGTTTGCTCATTTATTTGGTGCCTTATCTAAGCTGAGTTTGAAGTGCTCATAATTTTTGACATATATGTTCGATTGAGCTCAAAATTAGCCAACACAATGAATCAATGTAATTAATGACCAGCTACTCCTTAGCTGAATACATGTGTTTAAATGCAAATATACATTCGATTCACACACACACATTCTTCTACAAACAAAGCCTTGCTTGATTGAAGGAGAACTTATTTGACTCAGCGCCTCAAAAGCTGCCAACCCGCCTCCCCATCCCCTCCAGGCGTCTCTGTCCAGTGTTGATGTTGTCCTTGCCTGAAGTGAAATTTGAGTTCTGGGATCTTGTTCGCACTTTCTCGTGCGTGTTCCATATGGTGTTGCGCCTCAAGTTGGGTCAAGAAAACTCGTCTGAGTGGTGCAGTAATATCTCAGCATGACTGATGTTCCAGAAGCCCTAGATTGCGTGCATAAAATGAATCCAAAAACGGAACAGATGTTCTCTAACCCCATTGAGATGGTTGCCCCTTTTCCATGTTATGGAGCATGGATAACAATTTGGAGTTGCGACGCGTTACTCTTATTTGTAAGTTGAGCCAGTGAACTTTGTCAGGATTAGGAGCCTCAAGAAAGGAACATCAAGCTTATGGACCTTGCTAGATGCTCAAACCCAAGAGAACCCAAGCGTGCTTATGATGTGGTTTCGTAAAATGGCTAATGTGTCAACACTAAGAGTGAGAGAGAGAGAGGGAGAGAGAGTGAGGGAATGTTCATCAATCTCAAAGGGGTCTCTTTCAAAGGCTCTGAACTTCCGTTGGACTCAGAACTGGAACTAGACCGTTCCCTATCAAATATGGAGAACATTCCACATGCACAAGAAGATGTCGTCATTTCCAGGGCCAGTGAGAGAGCTTTCAATCATATTCAATGATAAATGATCCAATCCAAATTAACGGCCAAGAGGAAATCAAAACATTCATATCCAAAAGGAGTGAACTATCACGTATCTTGCTTCGTCCAAAGGCCACATAAATTGAGGTTGTTAAGAATGCCCTCAAGTCCATGTACGTTATTGATCACTGGCTGAATATTTCATTTTATGGCTAAGTCACCTTTGAAGACGGTGAAGTGTTCCCAAATTGGAACAAAGGGCCCTTGTCCTTTTAACGGATTCAGTGGTCTAATCTGAAATCGTGTCCTACGTTGATGTTTCGCTTTTGCGCAATGTTCCAAATCAATGCATTAAAGCGGCTTTGACAGAGGCAATTATAATCCCCTCAATTGACCTCTAAGCGACAACAATTGGTTTCAACCAACATCAAAATGTTGCTTGAGAAATGGATACGCGGCTAATTTTATGTACTTTCCCCATATGGCAAGGCACCTGAACATGCATACGTCGGTACACATGCTTTCAGACAAGCCAAATGGGCTACATGTCACCTTACCAGCCAACTCAATTAGAACCCTCCCACGCCATTGGCCTAATCATGGTGAGGCTGCCAAATGTCACCGTTCGTTGATGCACGAATGAAGCAATAACCATTCCTTTCCAGGCCGTCCCATGTTCAAGGAAGGCCGGTTTCCTAGTAAATTGGAGAGTGGCTGTCAGAACGCAAGTGAGGAGTGTTCCCATGATTGGAAACGGTTTTCTCCTAATTAGTTACTCCCCTCCACCCTGGCAGTCGGGAACGAATGATGAAATGGGAATCGATCGATCCTTTAATCTGAGGCCTTCGTGTGTTGAACTTTCCAGCCTTGGCTACATTCTCAGGGACCCTAGCAAGGCTGGCTCATACCAATGCTTTCTTATATATTTAACACAACTGGTCAGTTAGATATTCCGGATTCTGTATGGCAACACTGCTCAGCTAAGTAGCGAAATGCCAACCGTTGTCCTTCGATAGCAACTTCAAATTTTGAGTGGCAACTTTGGAGAAACTATTTTCCTCCAGGGTACCTTTTTTCCACGAGTGGCATCTTTTCATTTGGGCGGCATTTTGATGGAACTACTTTGTCTCATCAATATCAACACAAACATAACCAAATTAAAAGACGTCTCCCTTTTTGACAAATATGCCTGACCATCTTCGTCTTTTTTGGTGTTTTGTAATGTGATTGGAAAAAAACCCTTGTGGCAATAAAAAGTATGTTACACCAGCTCAACCGTTTCCTATCTCCAGTTCAAGTTGGTTGAGGGTTTTGAAGAGCTTAAAGTTGTAAAAAAAAATGAGATATAACCTTCTGTAAAGCATGACGGTAAAATGGGCAAATGGTTTTTTTTCTAAATATTTTCTGAGCCCTTTGAGCAAAAGTCAACGGGCTAGAAGACCTTTCTCAAGATATATTTTGAAGAAGCAAAAACGAAATGGAATCACTGCACTTTAAATGAACCCTCAATAGTCAGTATTCAACATTGGTACCCATAGTTTAAGTTAGTATTTTGTTATGATGTGACAACTAACTTTGCCCGTTCTTGGCATTTTCTGTTTAGTAACTTTCACCACCAAGAGTGTGGCAACTATGATGTCTAAGAGCCAAGAAATCGAAACAAAAGCCAAGACTTTTGATGTGTATTCTGGGGAGTCGGTCAAGAAGCTCCAGCCTTTCGAGCGATGATTGATGGACCCAGTCTCGATTGAGGTTTGTTACACCGATTTGAAAGGCCCTCACCAGAACGAATCGCTTACGATTGAATGATTGTACGTCTTCAGTGTATAAGGAGCCTCCTCAGAGAGCCAATTATTTGGTGGCGCAGAGTAAAGGCTGGGAAGTCTTTATCGACTCTTGAGTCTTGACTGCCGCAATTACCTCAATATCAAAGGCTTAATCTGTGGCCATGGAAAGACCCAAATCCAAAACGGCCGAACACGTTGCGTTGGTTGGCAACCCCCAAATATCTGCAATGTCTTTTTCTTCCACATCCATGAGCACATCGTTATTTTTAGTGAGTAGATACAATTATCTTCCTCGGAGCTTAATTAACGTTGGGCTTGATAGAAATGTTATTGATGTTCACAATATTGAAACAACATTGCAGTCGAAATCAGAGCGAGGGAAAAATGCAAGCAATACTTTCTCGGAATACGCCAATAACCTCATTGCTTGGCCAATTGCAAATGCTGCATCCAACCCAAAAAAATAAACTATTTTTGTACGTATACTTTCTCTTTACACGAGCGAGCAAGCCTCGTTTGGCCAAAAATGTCGAGATTTCAATCTCTGGAAAAAGCAGTGCAGATCTTGATTGAAAGTGTGTATGACTGTGACAGTGATATTGATCTCCAGGCTTGAACTTCCTTAGACATGTATTGAATGTTGACGATGAAAGATGACAGGCTCTTTTGTGTGCCTTACGGTATTTTGAACATGCCAGGGGGATCCTCAGAATGTCACGAACCTTTACGTTTTAATTAAGCTTATTATCACAGAGGAGAAACTCCCAAGAGGTCGCTTTTGAAAGCCTGAAGTTCAAATAAGAAATTCCGCTGAAAGTTCACATGAAGAACAGAGCTTGAGGGCGGTTCATTCCAGAATTCGTTTCTCAATGAGCCAATACCGTGTTTCGAGGTTTGAAACACAGCATGTGTTCCCCACTAAATGTGAGAGAAAAAAGGTCCCCGAGTATTACCATTTTCCAATTAGCTAAAGTAGGTGCGGGTACGTTTATTCGTATGTGCGATCCATAAATGCCAAGGAGGCGTTTACTTGACAAAAAGTCGGCCTTGAGCACAGCAACGGGGGTGTTAAATATTCAAAAAGGGAAGCCATTATATTGAGATTTGCACTCTTTTCTTTCCCCTCATGCCGAGGTGGTTCCTCGAATGCAAATTTGATCGCGAAAGCCCTTGGACGAGAATCGTGTTATTCCAGAATTTAGAATTCGTCAGTCTCCTGATTTATGATGACACGTCTTGTTATTGTCACTCCGAATGAATATTCTCCAACTAACGAGAGACTTTCCTTCCTCCGACAAGGGAACAAGAAACAAGAAATGAGGCTCCTCTAATCCACACACCAAACCAAATTCGACGTTCAAAGAGGAAGGCCATGGATCAAAAGAGCCAAAACAAGGCTGTGTCCATTCTGCCTTTGAACAAGGAGCAAGACATGAGACATGACGCACTTCAACCATGGGACTGGCTTTGAGGGATTCTTTGAATGAAAGACATCGAAGGTCAATGTTTCTGGTTACAAGAGATGTGACCGAATGAAACAGCCTTCGTGAGTGTCATTCCGCGTAATGCCTCCAAAATAGAGAGCGTGAATGCGAAATGCTAAAGCCGGCATGTGGTTTCGGTCTGATTTATGACCTTATTTGACTACTTCAGAATAGTTGTTGCTTCGTACATCGCAATGTTGACAAGAAGTTTGGAAAGTCGCTTCTCCTACAAGTTCCACAAGTACGCGTTCTACGTATACTGTACGTGTGACCACGTTCGTGTCCAGACGTCGAATTAATGAAAGACCGCTGGTTTGGTGTTTGAAAGGTCCATGGAAAAGGCTCTTTGAAATCGATAAACAGCTAACAGTGAGAGAAATGCAGGCCTATCGCCATGATTCCTGAACCTCAATTAAACGCCAAAATGTCATATGTTGGTCGCCCAAAGTAATGGGATAATTGAATAATCAATTAAGCTGCTCCTGTCGTCCAATCGATCTTGCTCGCCAAATGTAAATACGTACATCTACAATATTTGGGGCACTCGCCGTTCAACGGCTTTAGTCGTATGACTTCCAGGACCTAAAGGCTGGTTTTGTGTTTGTCTGTGTTTATGTATGTAAGTTTATCGATTACACAGAGGACTCGAGACGAAAAAGTCCGCCCTAAATTGCTTCCCACACGCGCCTCAATAACGGCCTTCAATGAAGTTGACACCTTTTCTTAGCGAGATTAATAGACTTGAAAGCAAAAAGTCATCTTACCCTCGGTCTTTTCAAGCTAAATTCAATGGGTACAGAGATTCATTCCCCCTTACCTGGAACAGAAAGTGCTCGGAAATTAGAACGGCTTTTGAATTACATGTTGCCGCCAAATAATGAAAAATACATATTCTGCTTTTTGCACTCTGGATCCTCTATAAGTTTGTCTATATTCAATTACATTCTGACGGTATGGAAGTTTTGAAAATACTTGGAAACTTTAAATACCGGATGAGCAATATGTGGAGGCTTTCTGAACAGAAAGTAACAAGCAAAAAGTGAATCCCAAGGTAGGAGAGTATGGAAAAAGAGTTCAATAAAGTTGGCGAAACACGACAACCAAGAGCATCATCAAGAAAGTAATCCGAGCCATCAGAGAACTTCAATTCTAGCGGAGGACGCATTAAAGGCTTCAAAGTACGTTTTCTATGTTGTTTTCTTCTATGAATTTTTCCTTTTCCTGGACTTACCTTCTTTTTGGGGGGGCGCCTCTAATTATCAAACGAGTTCAAGTTTCAAACATACCACAGCTTGATTTATGTTATTTGTAATCATGTTTTATTTGTGCCATAACTCCAATTTTTGTAATTCAATATGATTTAATAGTACCATCCAATACACATATACGCTTATTCCCTTAAAACATCTTTATCGCTAGTCCGATATTTGATATACATTTTGCCTTTGCTTTTGAAAATTGAGAGTAAACATAAAGCACTAAATAACATCTCCAATTGCTGCCAGATGCCAATTGTTAGGCACATAATAAAGCCCAACAAAACAAAATCGGCCTTGACACAATACTGTTTTTTTGCACTTTTTTCAGTCCGATCCCTTACCTTGTTCTTGAGATCAAATCCAGACTTTTTTCCAGTTTTTATGTTCTTCTCTTGAGGTCTTTTGGGCAATGTTATTAAACGGCAGTGTTAAGAACAAGGTGAGTTCATTCAACGTGTTCGCCTCGTTCTCGCGTCAACATCTGTATCAAATCACTGAGCGGTCCACAGAGTCCCCAAAACTAATTCCGTTTTTTGGGGAACATACTTTTCCCTGCCTGTGATTTTGCCGTGCTCTTCTTCTGCCTCGTTTTTGGCGAGTCTTTGGCACGATATGTGTGAGTTTGACGAGCTCGCTCTGGCGTGGCACAATTAGGATATGTTTAGGGTCACTGAAGCAAATAGATCCAATGAGAGATATGTCGCTCGAGTCTGATTGAATTTGTTGATGAGGAGAGAGACGTGACTGACTGACTATCCGTTTCTTTCTTTCGCTTTTCACTCGTATTCGTGGTCGTTCTCGGCTCCTGTTTGCATGTACTATTGTTGTCTCTGGCTCTTCTTCGTGTTGTGAGTGGGAGAGTGTGAGTCTCAACGAGATGTGCTGCTTTCGAAGCAAACTGATGAGGTGCACTGAAAGCAAAGAGACAGCAACTCGATTTCTTCCCTCTCTCTTTCCCCTCTCTCGTCCTCAGCCTCGTCATCTTCCAGCGACCTCGTGGCTTGGCTGGAGCCTCCTCGTCTTTCATCTTCCTCCATGGCCTCGTCCACCTTATCCACCTCCTCGGCGTTTCCCCTGGTCTCAAGTGGCCGAAAGAGGACGGAGAGAGAGCGAGCACTGCTCGTTAAGAGTCATCCCCCCCCCCCTTCCTCCCCTTTTCGTGTTCCTGTTCCAGAAGATGGAACAGCTGTGCTTCAAGATTGTCCTCAGGGTGACTATGCGGAATTTTTTGGGAGCAGTTCGGTATTTTGGAAATGGATCAGTTTAACGGCTACATGAATTGCAGCTTGGAGCTAAGAGAGAGCTATTTGGATCCTTTGTCATTTGACCCCCAAGAGTCCTCAGCAGCTCGTTCGCTCTCTGATCCATTCATGGTTGAAATGTTTTGAGGCTGAGTTTAAGCTTCGGTTCTCGAATTGATAACGTTACATCCCCCCCAAATGGCCCTCGTTTATTGGCTATTCAATTGGAAATGTATCCTGTCACAGCGAAATGATCCAGCAATTAGGTAGCAGATGAAATAATCTGATACTCTGTATTCAAGGGAGTATGGAAGGAGAAAGGAAAAGACAGCAGCTAACATTTTTTACTAGATGCCGGAAGTTGAGCTGCAAGGTTCCAAGAATGGAGTGTGGAACAAAGAGGATAGGGTAGAACTTTCCCTCACCTGATCTGTCATAGAGAGCCCTCAATGTCTGTCGGTTGGGTCAAACTGCTCATATGCATGAACAGATTTAACCCACTCTGTAATGTTTTATGTTCCCTTTTAGATGTGGATGTAAGGGTTTTTAAGGCTTCTTTGCTCTTGATGACCAATAGGAATCATTTCAAATTCATCAGATTTTTGAGTATGCTGAAAAGAAAACCGATACGAAATGGACGAAATCCAATTGGCTCTTCACCAGAAATTTGAGCCGGTTTCGCCCTGGTCACCCTGAGTCTATACCACAATTTGGGGCCACCAAGTGCCCCAACATTCCAAATTTCCCCATTGCGAGTTAAGACCCACCAAGCAAGCAAGCAAGCAAGCAAGCAAGTATGCGTGGCTGGACGGATGGAGTAGATGGAGTGGAGGACGATAAGCATTGAGTACAAACCCGACGATTGTGTTCCGCCGTCGTCGACGACTTTGTCGAGGCACTACGTACATGGGACAAGCGGAACACTCCGCGAACCTAGCGTTAAGCCTCAACAAGAGCCCAGAGGAACTGGCGGGAGAGAAGGAGAGAGAGAAAGAAAGAGGAGAATCAGCAAACTCCTCGAGTTCTTACGGACCTAGCGCTCTTTAGGGAGGGCTGGGGGCCGGTGCCCGAGGGACAACAGTGAGCTTGTTGTTGATTCTCCTTTCTCTCGTTGAATGGATCCTCAGATCTCTTCTGCCTCTTTCTCTTTTCTCTTCTGGCTGTATATCTCTTGGCTTGGCCACAACGCCTCATTCCACTCTTTTCTTTGGATACCACAGATGTTGAAGACGAGCATTACTCTATGGAGTGGTTAGGTAGGGCTCAAGTCTGTACTTAATACAATGGGAGTATAGAGTGTGTATAGCACGTGGGTAGATGAGAGAGAGCCAAAGACTAACTGTAGAGAGAAAGAGAAGTTCCGTGTCCCTGTCAAGACTCCTTCTGGACATGAACCATCATGATGTCCATTAGAGCAAGGATGGTCTTGTTTACCAAGTTATGGCCAGATCAATTTGGGACGACTAACCCACTTGGACTAGATAGATGGGACTTTCAAACTGATGTCATTGTCAAAATCCAACTGAGCTTAGGAGCTTCCATCATCAATCAAGGTAGTAACTCTGGGCTTTGAATTTAATCGGAACTCATACTTAATGGAGACCCATCAATTGGAAACGGCTGAATGATTGGAAAGCGCTACTTTCAGCTTCGACCGTATCCCGTCCAGTGTTGCTGGGTCAAAAACTATGCCTATTGTCTTCAAAGACAATGGTCAGTTCTAACACGGAGAAGTAGTTTTGCATATTTGGGCACAAATATATTTCTACATTCTCCCAAATGTTGCAAGTAACCCTAATCATAAGCTAGGCCAGTATTGTAGAGCTTCTTTGGTGATGAATGGACTCATTTGCCAGGTGAAATTGGAACTTGGGCCTTTGGTCGGATCCTGACAAATGGCTGGAAATATGTCAGTGGGAACAATTGTAAGGATTCAAATGGTCGGGCCCTTCGTCGAGCAGTCCGACAAGGATTTTCAATTCAAAGTAGACAGACATGAGCAATATTTACCATTCCGGCTTTTATCAAATCTTAATAAAAACAACAACAAGGTTTTTGACTAGATCTTCCCTATAGTGTACACGCAGTATGCACCTTGGTGATTTTCTTTAACGTGAAATGAGCTTAATAGCTAGCAATTTTGAAACTCCCCACGTATGATGGCGCTAAAACTCCAAAAAGTACGGAATAGCTCCAATGGAGAAGAACCAATAAGAGAGTCCTCCTCGGGTCCGAAAGCGTTCCATGTCAACGAGAAACTTTGAGCCAATCCAAGTTCCCCATCTCGCTATAACATTCCCAAGTCCCAACTCATTGGCATTGAGGTGAATTTTCAGTTGTTTTCTTCTTCGCACTACAAATCCATGCTTGTTATGCTCCACTTTGGGCCAGCACATTTTAGTTCAAGATAGCTGAAACTTTGTCTCGACTTTTCTTGATTTTGACAACTCCGGAGAAGAAAGGGTCACAAAATACTTCTGAGAGGTATTCTCGAAAGACCTTTAACTAATCCTAAGAGAGATGGAGCTTTTAACTTTCTGGCGAATCCACTTCATCGATTGAGAAGACCCATTTCGGAAGGAGTTGCACTCGATTCAATACCGAACCAATAAACATAAGTCCGAATGAATGTGATGGATGGGTTGTTTCCTGGTTTAAGATCACTTCAAACCTCAGATTCAAGGATGTTGGTCAGTCTGAACCTTGGTTTTTATGGTTCGTTGGATCATCAGCATTGGAAAAAAATAAACCACTAAGGTCATTTAACAACCATTACTTCCCACGCCCTGTTCGAAAACGTGGGAAGTCTCGAAAACGAAATGAACCTGTTAACCCGTTTAGAGACCAAAGATTCGGACTGGGAAAAGATCCTTTGACAGTCACATTAGACATGCCTAAGCATAAGGCATGTGCATAAATTTCAAATGCAAACCCCCATAACACTGATGAATGATTGAATTACAACAGATGCACACCAAACCATATAATTCTAATTTTAATTAGAATTACGTGTTTGTTCCCATCAGTACCGTGTACGAGTCATTTCTGAAAATGCAACCATCTTAAACGAATTGATCAGTCTTGATGAAGCTCCCGAAAAATACGCCTTCTTTCGGATGAAATAGAGTCAAAGAGAGGTATCTCCTTTTATCACCCTGAAGACGGAGCCATTTCTCGAAAGAAAACTGGAATTTGGAGCTAGCTGGCTCTTTCAATCAAGAAGCTAGGGTCCGTGGAGTCCATGAGGAGGGGGCCTCAAGGTAAGACAACAATGTTTAGACGCTTAATGGGTTACGTGAGCTTTCCAATTTATCTCTGGGGAGCACTTTGACGTCTCTTTTTGGGGTTTTCTTTGAGGTCCGTAGAACTGCATTTTTTGCTGTTGTTCCCTTTTTCCTTCCTGTCTTCCTTCCTTCCTTCCTTCCTCTTCTCTCTCTCTCTCTTTCCCGCCGCAATTGGGCTAAAGATCAAACTAATTTGATGACAAAGTGGAACGACGGACGGGCCGTGGACCAATTCCCACGCACGCGGAAGTCTATGTCAGAACTTTGTTAGAACGTGGAACAATCCACCCAAAGGCTGCCCGTACTCACTCATTAGGTGTCTACAACACTGACTGTAAAGAAGATACACTAGTATCAAAAGGAAATGGACCTTGGGATAACCTCGAGGATGGGTCCACAAATCGCTTACAATTGCATCCCAACTTGGCAAAAAAATGCGCAAACATGGCGCTTTGTTATGTTGAGGCACTTGAAAAAGTTTGAGGCGAAAATAGAAAGGCAAAAACATGAGGATTTCACCCAAGGCTCTTTCAGAATCTACAATCTATGGTAGATCGTTTGTGAAGGATGGTGTGTTTGTTCTCGTGTTCCGTTCGAATGGAACTAATAGGCCCGAACTAAACGTGGCCCAATCTGCATCGGTGCTATTTCGCCTTTTTGAAGGTGAGGAATTGTCCCTTTTTCAATTCAAAGGTATTGAATGTGAGCGAAATTTCCTCCACGTGTATGCATTCATGCATGCTTGAATGTATGCTTTGCTACACAGTCGCCAAGACGCATTAGCGTGAATGGAGTAAAGCCAAAGAAATTGGGAATCGGGGACCGAGGAATTGAGGAAGAGGAACTGGCTGGAACAATGTGGAACCAGCAAAAAAGGTGACGTCTTGACACGAACGAATGTCCTGGCAAATTTCACGTGGGATGAGTGCCAAGGTTAAGCAGCCAACGTTAAAATGACTTGTCACGCCGGGAAGAGCCAACTAACATTCCATCGGCATAAATCCAAGCCTTGCTGAGGACTCCTCGGCCGGAGCAAAAAAAAAATAAGCTGCAGTTCTGCTCTTTGAAGAGATGCATCAATGTGTCGCTTGAGGATGAGCTTCTGCTTAGTGCTCTTTTCAGTCTGGAACTGTAATCCTTTGGGATTGCTAAAAATTGAATACAATAATATAATGAATTTTATCTCTTCTCAATCTCGCTTCTACAGTTTACATAAAATGATGGAAATGAGCAAGTTTCTCACAAAAGAAAGGTTTCCCTCAACCTCAGCTCTCCCTAAATTATGTTTGCTCAAAATCAGGGGCATTCCATTTTGGAATGTCAATTGCTAGCCAAAAACGGACTCATTAACATAGGAGTCTCCTTTGACAAGCAAAGATCCTCAAACTTTCCAAGTAAAACTACGCATCAGCTCACTTCCGTTTAAAGCATAACAATGAAACACGTCCTTCAGCGCTAGACGGAACTAAACATACTCACGCAACCTTGTTGGTACTGGGAGGTCTTTTTACATTAAATAGACTTAGGGAATGAACTCAAATTAGCTTTTGCTTCTGTGAACCCCCCTGGTGACTAACTCAACCGAAAAAGAACCTTCAGCCAGCTCGGGATTGAAACTAGATTTGTGCCTTGGAAAAAATTCTGACATGTTTGTTTTTCTCTCACACGGCGATGGACGAACCTTCATCAGTGATCCCATCTCAACTGAAGCTCCGAAGGCTTTGGGACTTGGACACATTCTACAGCAGATACGAGGGGGGGGGGGACACTGTGACATTTTCTTTGATTGACAGGTTTGTCAGTTCGAGACCAAGAAAGCAAGCGACGAGAGATGGTCGAAGTTTGTCGCACGTGGAAACCTTCCCAAGTCAACTGTGCAAATACCGCTTATTAGATCTCAAGTCCATTGCCAAGCAAAGTCATGCCACGAGTTCAGATTAATTCTGCCACGACGTGCTCATACTGAAAATATAAGCGATGGAGTGAGAATCGGAGTGGACACGAGTTCTGAGCAAATTTCACTCATTCGTCACTTGATCCGAACTTTTGAGGTTGACAAGAGTCACACGAACGAGACGAAGACATCTCTTGACTCGCCCTTGAGGGGGACATTTTTAAACTTTACACAGCCTTGAGTGGATCCAGAGTCATCTTTTTCCCGGGGTTGACTCTGAAGTTTTAGTTCAATTATGAGAGCTGTCTCTTTCTATATCTTTACGTACGGTACACTAGTTGATTCGAGACTACGCATGCATGGACCTTGGAGCTTTGTAGTATTTAGGACATGCTCCCTGGAGTCCAAAATAGAGCTGGAATGGAATGAGTTTTCTTGGAAAAGATATTTCATCAAGATGATAGATTGCCTTGCGGCTCTGAATGGAACAATCTCCCGCAAACTTGAGGTCCAATACCCGAAAACAATGGATCATTCCCACGAGTGCGCGAGGTTCCTAAATTCTTCAATCAATCCCCAAATCAGATTGGAAAACGGGGAACAAGGACGAATTCCACTTCCTATAATTGCAAAAAGATCTTGTAACGTATTGCAGGAGTCTTTTGAATCATCTTTGGAGAGATTTGAGCCACTTCCAATCGATTAGAGATCCAACAGAAGCAATATTTTGTTTCTATGCGACTCACAAAAGTATCCCTCAATCAAAAGAATGCTCACTTACTTTTGCTTGTCAAAAGCCGGTAAAATGAAGCACATTTGTGAACATTTGATTGAGAAAGTGACAGTTATTGAGTATCAGCACAATGATATTTTATGATCAACATGATGAAAGCAAGCTGAAGGACCCAAAAGGCCGTAAGGAGACAAAAATCCAGATCAAATCCTTTCACCAGAATATCAACATTAACATTGGTCAAAGCCAACTTTCATCTTTCGTTGCCACGTTTTTCAAAGTTTACTTTTTTCCTGAAATACAAGATAACGAAAGAGCCAAATAGTTGTCAAGGACAAACTGCTTACTCGAAATGACATGATGCTCTAAAACTAACAAACAAAAACATATTTGAAATGTAGCACAGGTCGTCTAAACATGACATGGTTGATTGCTTTAGAATACAATTAAAAACGAGTCTCTGCAAGTAACACATAGCAATTAAGCTTAAGAGAATAAATGAACAAGCTCCTTTAAGATCAATTCTCACACAATTTTAGTACAGCTTTATGATTACATCTAATATAAAAGGCTATCAACTTTGTTGTGACATTTACTCGACTTGAACCAAAAATAAAACAAAAATGTTTTAATCGTTGCGTGTCGAAATAGTCCATAGAGTATGATTCAACTCCCAACAATCTTTTGGAGCTAGTGAACTGTAAAGAAATGTCCCTGCGCTTGCTTTCATTAAATTGATCATAAGATGCCATTGTGCTGATACTCAATAGTTTATTAATGACTTTGATGAGTTAACTTTGAGTTTTGCTTAACTTTTCCATCATTGAACCCCAACTAACCCCAACTACCACTTAGAAAAATTGGAGTTGTCCCTGATCTTTTGACGCAATTTTTCTAGGTGGTAATTGGATCAACTAAATCTGAGGTTTAATTTTGTTATCATTAATATTCAAAGCCAAGAGCGTTATTGGAAACATAAAATAAGCCATTTTTCCCAGTTCTTTCACAAAAACAAAAGACTCTTGCATCATTTGCAATGACTCATGAAGATCCAAGTCATCGAAGATTTATTGGAGCCTGATAAAAACTCGACAACTATAATCGGCCAACCGAAATGAAAATTCTGGAACTTTTCTTGAGTTTTGTGGAATGTCTAATGCAAACGAAAATGGTGAAATTGGGTCGATTGAGAAATGATTGGTTTATGCCCATTTAGGGAATATTTTCTATATATTTTTACTGACCCGTACCGTCTCTTCCTTCTTTAGCTATAAAAAATATTGGTGAAAATTGAAAAATTAGTCAAAGTAGCCAAGCTGTATCAGCTTATTCATCAAACATTTATGGGAAATTGGGCCAAAAGTGTTATTCTTACATAGGTGCATGATTGAAGAGTATGGCTTCCATTCCAAGTTGTTTTTTGACCCTGGAAAGATTTCACAAGGTCTGACTTTCCTTCATTTGAGATTTGTTTGGATGAGGAAAACCTTGACTTCCTCCAGGGAGTATGAGCAAATACAAAAACCAACCAAGGTAAAAGCAAGCAAAATGTGGAACCCTCAAGAGACTATGTTTTGTTTTCGTTCAACATAATTTCAACGTAAATAACAGTCTGGTGGCATAAAATGAAAGGTTAGATTTCCAAGAGGCTCTTACTTTGCACTTGAACAAACTTGAGGATAGCACCATCAAAAGGTTCGATAAAGCGGGTAACCTTTAAATGCGACTCCTTCTATTTCAGGAAGAAGATATTAACCCTTATCTTTATCTTTCAGCCGTCGTAAAAACTTACTTGAAATACCATCGGATAGGACCATTATTTGGGTTTATGTTAAGTTTTTAAAAGCTGAAATCACGTCAATTTTGATCCTTGGAAGTTTTTCTAATCTATATCATTATGACATATTGACTATCTTAGTATTTACAGAGCCGATTGGACTCCAAACTCGGAAAGTTCCAAGGCAATTCGGCTAGAAAAAGGTAAAGAAGGGGAAATCAAGTCCTAAATAGAGTGGAGACGAGATGTTTGACATGCTGTTAGGGTTTTGTAGTGGAGATAACGACTCCATTGAAAGTCGAAATCCTTTGTCATGGGCACATCATGTAAGCGACTTTTGTGAAAGGGAACACGACCCAAAACGAGCGGAGAAAATAAATAAACAAGTCGAGCTTGAATCCCCACGGTGGCTCCAAAGAAGGAAAAGAGAGTTTGTCGACCCAAAATGAGGAAAAATCATTTGAGCCATTACTTGGCCATGGATATACAACATTGAAATTCGTTTGAAACCAGCTTCTTTTCAATCGTTCCAAGGACACCAAACTTTTTTTTAAAAGTTTTTTTACGATATTTAGTTTGTAAAAAATGGTACTTTTAACCAATTCATTGCGACAAACAGACGACTATTTAGGAAATATTTGTTTTGAAGGATAGTATTCATTAAGTCCCATTTGAGTAAGTTGAATCTCTCACGACATATTTAGGAGCTTGAATGTCATCTATAACTTCATTTCCAGGGGTTGGGTCCACTGTGCGATCTTCCCACATGCTCTGTTATACCTGCGTATATGGGTACTGCAGTAAAAGTAGCCTGGGCACCTCGAGCATTTTCAGGTGAAATGAGTGTGAAATCAAGACCCAATGCAAAAAGTCATCTGTCAATTCAAGTGCTCCCCTCCCGAATTCGAATGTCAATGACGTTAGGTGGACCCATGACAGTTTTCCGTGCTCTAATCATGCGCCCAGAAATTAGAGCTGTCCAATAGCGGGAGTAGAGCGCGCATTCCTGGGTTTGCCACACGGCTCTTGTTCCCAGCGCACCAGAATATTATCTTACCTGTAAAAGAGCGTGAGGAAACTAAGACAGGGCTTCAATTTGAGTGAGCCTCCAAGGGCCTCCTTTTTCTTTTATGTACGCACGTATGCAAGTAAATAAAAAGAAAACAACGCGCTAAATGGTTCATTAAAACCTGGTTTGAAAGAGTAGCATCTGTGTCCTACTTATCTTTTTCCAATTTCAAACTGGATGGTTCGATAGCTCAAGGCGTTTCGTATTTGGTTGGAGGGAACGACGGAACGAACTTCGAACGCCATTCCAACAAATGGGATCCCTTCGGCCTCTTGAGGGGTTGGTTGATGTCTGTCTACCTGGATCCTGCTGGCTGTGGAACTCGCATGGAATGCTCATTTCAGCTTTTATGGGATTTTTGCACCTTCTTCTCTTTTTTTTTGAACTCAAATTGAACGGAGATCCATTTTCAAATAACGGATTTAGAATATGTCATGTGTGATGGGTATTTGCATTTGAAAATGGGAACATGTGGAACCAAGGGGATGAAAAAGTTCCCAAAAGTTGTGCGACGACAGATCTTGATGAATTCGTCAGAGAAGACAAATACAAATGGTAGGAAAGATTGGTAACTGAAGGGAACATGTGATATTACCAAAACGTGCCCAATTTACAGGACAATGTCTGGCGATTTTTCAAATTGGGTTTCGTGACCTTCTTTGTATTTCAATATAATGTGTCCCTTTGAATGGCAAAGCCAAAATAAAGCGTCCAAAAGTAAAACGGATCAGTTATTACTTAAGTTTTGGTTGAAAAGTTCAGCGCCCATTTTCCTAAACATACAATCCCAAGTCTTGTGAAACGCATTTAAACCGCAAGAGTTATAATTTGTATTGATCTTCCTTCGTATCTACTTGGTTATTCAATCTAAAAAAAAAGCTATTTCTTAAACTGTTAATGAGAGACTCCAGAGGTTTCTCTGGTTCAAAGCGATGATTAGTCTGAGTCAATACATGTAATAGTTCAAGGTCATTTGTACCGAACCACAGCAATGTATATAGTTTTCCTGTTCGAAAGCAGAATACCCGAAATTACGTCTTGATCCACGAAATGTGATATGTCTGTCTTGAGGTGGTGTCGAAGGAAAACAAAGGGCGAAAGAAAATTGCGTCAAGAGTCCAGATTAGAAATGCATTCGGTCGAGGTTTGTTTGGCTTACTACTTTGATGCGTCAAAACTTGGAATCGTCTTCCCCAAAAACGCAAGAAGCAATGTTGATATAACATTTGATTTTTTACGCTCTCCCCGCTCTCTGCGTCCTTCCAAGTACAGTATGAGAGGGTGCCAAGAACATGTGGAATCTGGTGTTAAAGTCGATCAAGAACATCTGGAACCTGAAGTTGTTTCCCGCCAACTCGCCGATCATTGGGATCTATCTCAACTCGTGTATTTGCCATTTTATCGCCTTGTTCATCATGTTCCCCGGCACAGTTTTTTTGCTTCTTATCTTCCCACTCGCTTGTATGTGAGGATGAAAAATAATCGTTTTGACATTTGCGAATTGGCTAGTAAGTCCGGCCATTGCGAAATTATCTTTCATGCTCACTCTTCTCTTTTTTCTTCCAGAAATCATTCTCAAATGTTGCGGTCCACGCGGAAAATATCCCGCTGTGGCTTCAAGAGATTCGATCCAAGACGTGGACTAATGTGTCCAAGAATCGGAGTTTAAGCAGTGTTCTACTTGCTAAGGTGAGGACTGTCAAGCTCCAGGTGATTTATCACACTACAAGGTAGAAGGTAAGCTATCTAATATCTAAAATCAAGATGCTTTCCATCTGCTGCACATGCCTTGAGGCGGACGGGCAAGTCGGAGAAATCTTCTTCCTGGGGACATTACTTTCTTGTGCTATAACAGATTTGGCACTTTATTCCTCAACAGGAACGACAAAATTTGCCTCTATCGGGGACGTAAGGGCGCTTGGAATTCCAAATTTCACGTAAATGGCCTGAGTTTGAGATACTTCGATGCTGTTGGCGCCAGAGAGATGCAAGAGTGGGCTCTCTGGACCAATATACGTAAAGGACGAAAGTTGTTTTCAAGATGTTGATTTATGGATCAGGAGAGGGCATAAGAAGTATTGCTTTTAATCATCAAGGGACATTTAAAAATGCAAATAAAAACAGTTGATTACATTTGTTTTGAGATTTATTATTCATCTTTTGATTCACATTGAAGCAATCATTTATTCCCATGTTTTGGTGCTTCATTGAACAAAATCAAGTAATTTCAATGGCTAGAAATGCATTTTTCACATACTGACTTTTAATTGACAAAGTAATTTTTCTTTCACTTTCAAGCCAGCCTCAAATATTGTTCCAATTTGATTGTTGTTGCACTTGTTAAGACCAATGACATGAGTTACTCTTTTTCTGATGTGGACTTTCATGAGCCCTATCATTGATGACAGCACGTTTTGAGCCTTTAATGAAAATAATATATTACTCCTATTAGATGATGAAGGTAAGGACATTGAGCAAGTCTCATCTATGAAGGATTTAGATGCAGTCCTCCAAGATAATGGAAAGTTCGATGAGCATATCCAGTTGAAAGTTGGTAAAACTTTTCAAACATGTGGTTGGATATATCTCACGTTTAAGTCCAGAGATAGTATCATGATGCTGACTCTGTACAAGTCAATTGTCCAGCCACATCTTGAATATGCTTCGCCCATTTGGGCTCCAATTAGTTCAGTAGGTTTGCAAAAGCTCGACCAAGTCCAAAGATGTTTTACTAGGAACATTGAGGATATAAGAGAGCTCTCGTATTGGGAGAGGTTAGAAAGGCTGGGATTGTACAGTATTCAGAGAAGGTACGAAAGGTGTTTGATATTGTACGTTTTCAAAAGCATTCATGAGCTTTGTCCCAACCCAGGATTTAGGGTCAATTGTAGTGACC
>NC_081445.1:14699558-14729154 GCF_007210705.1 Tigriopus californicus | reverse complement strand
TGATATTGTACGTTTTCAAAAGCATTCATGAGCTTTGTCCCAACCCAGGATTTAGGGTCAATTGTAGTGACCATAGAGGCTTAATGTGCATTTTGAGAGCACCTTCAAGCCCTTGAGAATCCAGGCTAGTTAAAACAATGAAGTCCAACTCTCTTCTTTCTCAGGCTCCTTCATTGTTCAATTTGCTGCCCTCAAATATTTGTAGGGCTTATGTAGGCGTTGATCCAATAACAGGATTTAAGTCAGACTTGGATAAGTGTTTGACTAAAATTCCGGTTCAACCTTATATTCAAGGATTAGCCAGATCAGCCAATTCTAATTCGTTGGTCGATCAAAGATCAAATAATATATATAAATAAAAGTCAAGTAAAATGAATAATCTTGTCGTTTTGAACTGCTGGGATGCAAAAAAATATCTTGAGAATGGGATCTTTTTCCTACGGCAGACACCCTAACACCCCAAACGCAAGACAATTTTTATTTTCTCACGCAACCTCTCCGCGCATGCGTCCTCTCTAGTTTCCCATCTCTGTGAGATTGTTAAAGAGGGTAGAATTTGTCACGAATTTTCAAAATGGCGTAACAGACCCTTCACAGCAGCTCTAGTTGATACCCAATTGATAGCCTGTGAGCACAAAAGGCACACAGACAGAATAGATGTTGCGGATTGACCATGAAGGCCAGCAGGCCCATATGTCATTGACAATTTAGGACTTCTCTTTGTGAGAGAGAAACGACAAACTACTACTAACAGCCTAACAGGAACGTGCGAGAGCGAGTAATTAATGGCCGACTTGTGGCAACACTCCACTTCATTGGCCTTCTCGTGTTCGTCGTGTTCACGGCTGTCATACCTTATTTTCCATTCACTCGTTCCTCGTTCCTGATGGCTACCTTCCTACCTACGTACGACTCAGAGGGTAATAAAATGCAACAAATGATCAATTCCGAGGAATGGATGAAGGCTCATTCCCTGGCGGGGTATGGGACGGTAATTTGGAATAACCGATGGGGAAAGCAGACTGACTGACTAGCTTGTCACTGAATGAAATCGTCGTCAGTCAAGAAAGTTCGGATACGGAGACGCCTGGAAATATGCTTATTCGTTATTTCCTAGGAGTGCTTTGACTCAAGCCGAGGACCATAAGTTGCTACTCTGTACTTCATCGACAGCCAAGGTAACTTAACGATAAGCCAAGGTAACTTAACGATAAAAGATCTTATCACGGAGTTATCCCTTTCAACGTCAAATCCCATCTGCCATAAGCATGCATTTCTTGATGATAAGGTTTCATGAGTTCTTTGTATTGCATCATTGTACTTAAGAAGGGGCACAATTTTTGAAAATACTCCGAATCGAGTTTTTCATAGTGCTTGGATTTCAATTTTTGCCAGTGGTAAAACATCAGGTCCTGGGTGGAATTACTGCATGCTTTTTGCGCCGGCAAGTGCGCGAGCAAGGTTCCACGTGGCATGCAAATGATCCACTTCCGACAAAATTGGGAACAACTCAATTTGGATCGTGCGAGATATGGGAACATTCTCGGATCCAAGGTATATACGACATACCGGTACATATTCACTGCAGATTGGTAGCTCGCTTGATTGATCCATTTTCTATCTAGGCATTTAAGCAAAGTTTGTTGGTTGTTTTATTGACTGATTTGGCACACCTGACAACTTAATCAAGTAATCCTTGACATTCCGACGGATCAAGTTTGTGGCTTGGCATCCACTGGCAATCGTGTGAGTCTCAAAGTGTGATTCTCGTAAGTAAACGGACTCGGATGTTTGGAATTTGAGATCGTGTGAGAGCACCTGCCGTTGCTTCTGCCCAATTTTTCCAGAGCCCGTGGAATTCTAGGAGAGCAAAAACAAATTCTTCTTTGTGAATTTATTTGTCATTAGTGTCTTCTCCCCCTTTTCGGTGCTTAGAGAGTCTTGACTGGAAGCTCAGAACGGACAGTTCTATGTCGACGTGAAAACTGGATGAAGCCAAGTTTTCATAAAACGTTTTTTTGTCAGGGAAGGTTTGGAAGAGGCGAAGGCGAGGAATGTCAAGTAAATTTGGAGGAAGCGAAGCGGTTTCCTACCCTTGTAGCTATTTTCAAAACTTAGTCAAACGATACAAATCGAGGTCTGTAGATGCGATTCGTCGCAATGGGACATCTTTATGGGACACACGCTATGCAAACACCAACTTTTGTAGGGATTGTAAAATGGTGAAATTGACGACTCAAGGGTTCCAGATTGCTTTCACCTTTCTATTTTTCGAGGAACTCTTGTGGCAAAGAGATCTGTGGCAAAAGAGAGAAATCACCAAGCAAAATTGTCTTCTCATGACGTCAAATGTGAGTCGGGGGTTGTTTAGATCTAGATTTCCCTCGATTTTAGTCGGTTGAATTAAATTGAGACCAAATTTGCAAGTACGATATATGAAATGAAAATCCAATGAAAATATTTGTAACCAATTTATGGCATCGTTGGCAGTTCATCAATTGCAAAAAAAACGAGCTAAAGAGCGGTAATTTTGTAGATTGTGACGCGTGAGGGTCACCAATAAATTTTAGTTTCCATACTGGACAGTCTTGTGTATTCTTGCAAACGACTTTTTGGGAAGACACCTGATATACCCAATCTTGACTTAGAGGGGTGTTATGCATTTAGAACAAAAGTTTCCAGTAGACGTTACTCTTATTTTGCAGAGCTCTACGCCCAGCCCAATGAAGACGTTTCTTCTTCCAAGAAATGTTGTGACCAGATGAGAAGGCAGGTCATAAATTTTTGACATGAACACAAGAAAAGTTCAGCAACTTTTCGGCCTTCCTTCTAATGCCATGGTGTACGTGATATTGTTGATGCTAATGACGAACAGGATATGGGCCGAGATGCCCATGCTTCCATGCCTCCTACGACAGGAAAAGACTTTGTTTGATAGACAAATAACAGACATCTTTTCTCAATGACCAAACTCAAATGGAGAAATAATAAGGAGAACCAAAGAAGAATGCGTTTGTTATTCCACAGATCGGATGCTTATTAAACCGAAGAATACAGACTTTCTGAGAGATCCGTGTTCTGAAGAGTGTGTGGAGTTTGATTGAGAATATCGCGTGATACTGGATGGACAAAGGGGAACAATTGAAAACATCACCCAGGTTGGGCGAAAACCACTTTTATGTTGCGTGAATTTGAAAATTCCTCTGATAAATTAGGTTCTCCGTAGGGGATGTGAAGGAATCTTTTACGGGGTCTCCGTGGAGGTTTAAAAGTTTTCTGCTTTGTTCATTAACCATTGTCAAGAAAAGGCTACGGAAAAATACATCCACATCAAAATCAGAGCACAAGTTAAATCTTGTTCCGAATTTAGTTTCCACTATCCCTCTTGATCCTTTTTTGTTACTCAGATGAATGTTTGTTCGCATTTGTCTGATGATGTACTTTCCGCAAATAGCAATGCCAACAATGAAATCATAGGGCAGGTATCATTCTTCTTGTCAATTTGGGCGACAGTTTTGCACATAACTCTAGGGTCTGCAAAATTTAAGTGTTCGCCGAGAGATTTGGCGTTTGCTCTTAATGTGCTTTTAAATGTCAACATTATCCGGCGCCGAATCTGGAACCGAGTTTATTGCTAGTTTGTACATCGAAATCGGCGAGGGAAAGTTGAATTCCGTAATTGCCCACTCCATTATGTTGAGTTTCAAATTTTTGAAATTTCCGAAGCAAATGCAATTGCTAATGAATCTTTTTGTTTGGGAATCGTTCTTTCTTCGATTTTGATTCATATCAAGTACCAAAATCAGCTTGTTCTGTTGCTCTGCACTCAAAAAAGGTTCAAGTAGCAATTGGCCATCGATTGCAAAGTGTTAATTAGAGACCACCCAATCGTGGAGAGGTTACGTGAACAATGCGTATGTTTAGGTTCCGCTTCAGTATCTCATATTGAAGGAACTTATTGGTTTATTTAACCAGTGAAAAGTTTGGACTACCTCAATGTTGTTTTTGATTGCTTTTGAGACCGATAATACCTGACAAATGTCAATTACCGTGGAAAAGATCCCATGTCCATGTCTCTAAATTTAGGCGTGTGGTCAAATCGTCATCGATGACTTTCCAAGCCAATGTTTAAATTGAGCAGACCCAACCGGTTCCACTAGATTGTGTATCGAATGGGTGCTTCTAAATAAGGTAACGATTGTGTGTCGTGGCTTTTATTCTGATATCTGCAAAGTTCGCCTGAACGAGAGATCAGGAAAGATTGGCACAGTTTTGTCAAATTGAGCCAACCAACGAGTGATTTGTAAAACGCTCCGGTGCAATACTAGTTTGGAGAGCAGATAGATCAATTTACTGGTCAATTTTGTAATTCACTCTAAGTGGTACAATTTGCATCTCTTTCATGCATTTGACCCCACGATACGATTGAGTGATTTTTCGAGGTTCAAGTTCTCCCATTCTTCTCGTTCTTTTTTGAAACATTTGTATTTGGTGCTAAAACATGAAATTTTCTGAAATCCAAAAAGGCAATGATGATTTGGAAGACCCAGTTTGATTATTTTATTCCCCGATAGAAGTCATTTTAGACCAACTGTCAGATAATGCTGTTCAGGGGTGGTGACAACTCTTTTGAGCATCCATGTTGCCCGCATCAAAATTCATTGATGTTTCAAATTAAATCCCGGTCATTGGTTGAATGGTCAGTGACTGTAACTTATTGATGGAACGATTGAAGCCATTGAAGCCTGAATCCGCAACTGAAGCAAAGCTCTATTTTCTAAAGTGGTGTAATATGACGCTAGCACCATCTAACATCGGACAAAAATTCCGCGAGTAACAAAAAATTAGTTACATTTAGACAAAAGCCAAATCGCTTGGAGGCGAAGAAAAGTCTTAGATTTCCAACAATGTGTCACTGAAGTGTTGCACAAAATATATTGTACGACCATGGAATATAAATAGCAACATTTGTTGTACTATTTCCTGTGTCATTTGACTTGAGAACAATATCATTAATATTAATAATAATGATCGTTTACCTACAATAAATGACTGCATTAAAACAAAGGTTTGAAGGTTATTTTTCCCCTCAACTTACTTCAAGTGTACTATTTTGTAGTGACAAACCTCGTAATGTTTAATCATTTTCTAATCCAAAAGCTGTGTTTCTGAGGCTTTAAAAGCTTGATGCACTACTGCATGTGTATGATTGGCTGGATAATAGCAACTTTTCATTATTCAAGCTCGGCATTATCTCATCTCATCTTCACACCCTTCCACTAAAACTGCCTCCTAAAACCAAGCTAGTCAGTTTTGGATCAAAGGCTAAAATTGATTCACTTTTATACTACGGCAAATATCTCATTCGAAGTTTCTGCTTACTGTCGTTCAATGAGCCAGCTTCCATGAACGTCGATTTGAGTGAAGTACTGATTGCTGGTTTATTCAATATTCAATATTCAAGTACATGATTGGACGTTACAAAACCGAGGGCAATTGTAATGATGAAAACAAAAAACGTTTTTGACGTTCGCGACGGAAAGCTTATATTGATTGGTTTGGCCACGGACCTCTTGAAATATGGACTGCTCTTGGTCATAACATCTCTGAGTCACTTTTCGAATCAAAGTGATAAAAAGGTTGATCAATCGTCAATTCATGGTAGATCATTTTTCTATCATTTCTAGTAAAGTGGTTCGTTCCAAAGTGATGTTGTCGAAAGCTTATGTAGCTGACCAAGAGCAAGCTGAAAATTCGAATTTTATGCAGTGTTTACTACATAACTTTGACCATGTCTCCTGAGTTGCCGAAGCATAGTTTTGGGCTCAAATTTGGCCAAGTTTATCCATTCAGCCACATCTTGTGGTCGTATAAAGTGATGAAGTGCTTAATTTTAGAATAAGATGAACGGTTTAGGACATACGAAATTTTGTCTTCCGTTCGCAGTCCACATCTCTAGAAGTCCGTGGTTTGGCCTAGCGTCACTTCACTGAAGCTAGAGGTCTGCCTTTGAACATTTGTTTAGTCGCGTGGTAAAACATGTTTGGATGAGTTTTACCACCACACAACCAATATCAACATGAAACCTTATATGAACTACATAGCTCATGTTGGCGATAGTTGCTTTGGAGATTTCACTTTTTGGGAATTTCCCAGATCTCCCTTGTTTTGGTTCATGTCCTCCATTCCGTCAATCCTCCATCACACTCAAATGGAAAACATCCACAATTGGTTGGTGTGCATTACACGGACTCGATTGAACGCATCCACATTATCTAAATCAACAACACAAGGGTGCGACTTCTCCAATCTCGATCTCCCACGTGGGATGTGCAATGGATGAGGAGGGCTTTGGCACATTGTAAAACTAAAAGGAATGCGATTGAGTAGTCTGAAAAAGTGCCAAGTTATCGACCCTACAAAACGGATCGCGTAGTCGAGTAGTGAACAGCACAGCTTCAAGCAACTACTTCGTTCCATTCATTGTTGAGTATTGAGTATTATTCCTCCTGAAAAGGGGGAAAGTGGCGTTGAACTGTTGAGAAGAGTTTCTCTCTGTAATGCCCTAATGATGTCGCCGAGATCTTGGGATTGATTTGTCGGACAGAGAGTGGACAATCCGGTTCTGTTTCCCACTTTCTGACCAACAACCGCATTTATGGACGACTCAACTGGTCAGTTTAAAGAAAACGACTATTTTTTATCCAATTATCCGTCCCCAGGCTGCTATATAAACAAGGTGGACTTGGATTCTCGCGTTGCACCCACAAAACCAGGGGCAATTACGAAAAAATGATGACAGATGAAAATTGCCCTTTGAGAAATAAGAAAGTGACGCGGCTACTCACGTTCTAGTGTGCCGTACATTCACAACAACATTTGGATTCACATCCGTCACCTTTCGTCACTTTTTATTGTTGGCCATGGCGTTGGCCAAAAACGGAGCAACGACTGTTCATCAGACAATTTTCTATACACATTACGGCTCGTTATTTCAAAATGTTAACCGCTCGTTATTTATTATCAAAGGTGGGCGTTCACTGGTTAAAGGTAAACTATTTCGCTTACTATTCTCGGAGTTGTTAGTATAACTTTAGACTGGCCGACTAATCAAACCCCTTTACATTTTTTGGTCCGTTTGGATGTTAGTTAGCATTTGGTTCCGTTAAACCGTTGAAGATTAAGTTGTTTCTTATGGTTATGATGTAAGTTAATGTCATTTGTGGTTTTTTTTGGATCGGTATTTGACACACCCAACAAAGTATTAGCGAGTAACGTCGAACTTCTTTCTATACATGTCCAAACTGGCGACTATTTATTGTCAAAAGCGTCAATTAATTGTTTGAGTTCACGGACTAACGAATCACAAAGTGAACTGACGATGCCCATCACTGATTAACAGGAAAAGCAGACTCCGCTTCCTTTGGCATGTCCAAGGGCTCTTTGATGCCCATGAGCAACATGTTCTGTTCCCAATAGGGATAGAAACTACATTGAACCATTTAGAACTTCAATAACAGATTTTAAACAGCAGAGTATTAGTATACGACCCAACGATCCTCGATATTGCTCGGGATCAGAACTATCTAATCAATTCTGTCAAGTGGAGTGTTCAAAAAGGTCAAATTTGCACATCTTATTGTATTTCATTGTCTGCACCTGTTTCCAAAATTGGCTTTAGAGAAAGAACGAAAAGAGTAGAGATTTCTCACACGGCTAGAAAAGCCGTCTGGAATCTGTCTCACTTCAAACATTCGTCGAGTTTATCAGCGTGCAAATTGCAAATTCTAAAAGAAACGGTCTGTTGCAGCATAATGTAGGGCTCTCTTTTTATTCCTCAAGCCAATTGTCACCCGAGGAAACGCCTTTTCCAGTGGCGTTTGTCAGGTTATTAGTCCCCTCGAATCTGGAGACACGTTATTCCTCCTCCAAGACCTTCCGAATCCATGCTTGTAGACTGTAGATCAATGAACGTATCCACGACATCTGGAGGATTCTAGAAAATCCCCGTTGTTGTCGTTTGTTCAACACCGTTGCCTTCTGAGCCTTAAAACCAAAAAAAACGACATATGGTCGAATCCATTTCCACTCTGAAAAATACTGCACAGGTTGTGCTGTCGCTTCTTTATATTCGGTAAAAGCCACGCCACAGATGCTTCTGTTCACCCGGAATCGATTCGTCGATTCTTTGAACTCTTTTGTTGATAAAAGGATGGAACCAAAAATTCGAAAAGAAGGCTTTGGACAAACACTAAATCAGTGAAGGCGGTTTCACGAATCAATCCATGAAGATGAGAGGACCAGGCAGAAGTTTTGATGTGGTTATGGATTAGTTAGAGAGCTTGTCAATGTAATGCAATAATAACGACGCGAACAAGAACAACTCCGAGTGCAAGACGATTATGGTGGTCAAATGCAACGGTTGATGATGTAATGGCTTGTGGTGGCAGTGATTGTGTCAGGAAAAAGCCTGTGAACCAGATTTTGTACCATAGTATTCAAGAGGGACCCAGAAAGAACGGAGCAATCGAGTCAAATTGAATTTTCAAAGATTTTATGATGTAGTCAGGATCTTAATGTGGAAGCACTTACACTACTTGTATTCATATTGACCCACTTCCAGCTATGATATGCTTTACTTACAAAAACACGACATCTGCTCACATGATGCTCACAAATATATCTAAAACAATAGCAAGCCAGGAACCCCTGAAAATTAATCTAGGTTATCTTGGGTTAGAGCGTTTTATGAAGGTGGGCAAGCAGTACCTTGAAGAACCCCTTCTCGAAACTTTGCAACCTGACGTCGAAGAACCCACCCAGACTGTTGGTCTGTCCATTTATTGGGGAAGAGGACTAGGATGATTAGTCATGTTGGGGTATTTCAATCTCAAACGCCAAATGAGAGGGATCAAGTTTTCATCGCTGTTTCAATTGAATTGGCATCATCAATTCCAAGTGGACTTGGTGCAAAGGTGTTTCCCGACACAAGTTGAGCAATAAGTATATTCGCATTTCCGACCAGAAACCTTTGAGTCCTCATAAAAAGATGGTGGGTTCCTCTCAAGGTGAGGCTTGGAATGGCAATTCGCAAAGAGGATATCCACCATATTTTACCACAGAGGGTAAAACGTGACTGGCAAAACAAAGAGGGAAATCATCGCGTGTTTACCTTTGATGTTGAATATGCTGCAGTACTTATACCATGAAAATCCTTTGAAAACGATAATCACCCCAAAAGACATTGGTATGACCAGCTATGCATGATGGAATGGTTTGGTCACATCAGGAACTGCGTTTGCCAAAACCATTTCGATTCCATCTCCTGTTAAAAAAGGATTGAATAGCCCATTCCATAAACATAGTGCCTGTAAACGTTTATTCCAACCAAAAATACTACCTACTTGCATGATATTGACGCCTTACTAATTCAAAAAATGTCCTTGCCATCAAGTGACTTCCTTGAGAGCACTTTCATCGGAAGTAATTGGAATGTCCGATTTTTTTGCATATAAAGTTCTTGATGTCAGAGACTTGACTTTTTCTGGCTCGTGAGAACTCAAACAAGCGAATAGTTCTGGTTGGAGTAGTTGATTTCACAATTGATATTTTATGCGGTACGCCAGTCCATCTGTCTTCTTAAACCTCGTCCCTGTTGTTTACAGGACCCTGAAGCAAAATTAATGGTTCTAGTCTTGCAATTTTTGATCACGTGTTGTTCATCGTCTTGAATTGAAGCCAATTATCTCAGTCAAGCAATGAGAAACTCAAGCCAACTTGATTGGCATTTTCACTTCTAAGACTCTAAATGGGCCGATGAATGAGACATTGTCTTTGGCCTTGCAAAAGAATTCCAATCACCAATTGTCACCCATTCGGAAGTCATTTAGAATTTCGAAGTAAGCGGTAAACTTATTCTGTCCAATCCCCTAAAACATCTTCAATAAATGGAGACCAAACGCAGGCAAACGAAATTGAAGGCGATGATTGCGTAAGTTATTGCCATATTGTGGGATGATATTTTGGAAATCCTTATGAGATCATCACAATTGACTCTCTTTGAGGTAAGTTATTGCATCAAATACATTGGACGTCAAAGCATTATTCTACTGTGTGGGCATGATTCCAAAGGTAGATCCTCATATGGTACGGCACAGTGTTGCCCTTTAACAGTAACATCAAGCAAGGATATTGTTCACACCAGGCTTGACCATTCAAACAAAGGTTTCTAAGTTCTAAGAATACAGGGGTGGGTTTCCCAAGGCAGATATGGAGGGTGAAACAATTCTCAAGTTTCTCTACTGAAGCCATATACCTGTACATAATTAAAAGTTTTGTTGGCACCCCAGGCAGTTAACTGGACATTGTCTATATAATTGAATGCTTTGCAGCTGATGAGTTTCGTCCCTCCCCAAACGTCTGTTTTCTCTTGATGACTCCCACTGCAGATCAAAACTAATGCTAGTCTACGTATGCAGTGCTTTTGATTTGATATAATTCTATAGGAAATGTTTTGGTTAATTGCAATTGCTTCGTGTCTGCTTCTGAGACATCCCTGCCTTCTGTTTCAAGCCGCAGGCCATAACTCGGCGGAAAATTGCCGGTTTCCTCTCAAGACTACGTTTTCCTGAACTTCAACCCCGGTTGGTTCATGATTTCCAAGCAACGCTCGATCTACCTTGCAGTGGCAGCCTTGTTGTATTTGTATTTGAGTGGATTGGTATCCTGCATGGTTGCATTGGAATTCATTCTTCAATCGCGGCGTGCCATTGTACGTGGCTTCTTACCTGGAAGTGAACGAGATAAAATCAGACGAATTGACTTCAATGTCTTTATTGACAAAAGGTCCAAAACTTGTCGTTTGCGTCGTTGGGAATGTGAACTTCCTGGGCTGCCATGCCACAGTCGGTCTCGCATTCAAGGTCGTCATAATCCCACACGCTCAATATTGTTATTCAACCAAATTTCTGATCTCATTAGGCCGCCCAGAAAGAATCAAGGACCTTGCCCAAAGGCTCGAATGAAATTGATCGAATCGTTCCTTATAGGTACGTAGATCCAGTACATGTTGTTGAAAGCGAGTATCCATTGCCCATTTTACTCACTTTCATCATCTCATCGCTTTGACCCAAATCTCCATCCGTACGTCAGTCGTCGGCAAGAGGTGCATTGGGAACCAGTTTCACCGTGACAAGATTAGCTCTTTAGGCTTGGCCAGTGGCAAGGTCACCCACCAACCTGTGTATCCAATGTGCTGGAGAATGAATTGTTGACTCGGGCAAACGGTGTATGGAATGACTACTAGATTGGACAGACAACGAGAAACAGAACACGAGATCCAGAGCTTGTGGTCAAGGTTGGGAGGCATGCTTGGGTTTGTGTTGAGTCACTGAGGGAGTATAATCGAAACAGGTGTTACTAACACTCAACCACGAAATGTCCGTTTTTTGAATGATAATAAAAAATAGAGAATATTCACATGATAGCCGGAGAGAAGGAGCAAGATTATAGCTCAGATCTGAGATCTAAATTCGATCTCATCACGCAATTGCAGATTCCACTTGGTTTTATGAAAAACCAAGTCGGAAGTCGGGACCATTGATGCTCACAAAATCGAGCCTTGTTGACGGGTTCATTCCCGAGTACACATATCTGCACAAAAAAGGGGCTTCACCAAAATTCAAAATTCGGCGAACAAAAAGTATGATGCTGTGGGATTTTCACATTAGTATGTCATCCTGTTTTAAAGCACGCGTCGGTCAAAATGCATCCAAGTCCTTCACAAATAACTTTGAGAATATATGAGATGCATGCATTTCTAGAGGATGTTCCTTGCATTAACCACACGTTTCAAAACTTAATTATTCATCAACTGACAATAGCGGGTTCGACTTCTTTGCAACGAAATCTGCAATGAATTGGACGGAACTTTGTCCTCGAGCGATTCACTTCAAAATCCATGCCATAATTTGATCGTCCATGGGGCATTTAGAATTTCGGAAGTCTGTTTGGATTGCGGTTCGATTGAATTTCTCCATCTCATCTGGACCTCTTAGAAAAGCTTGATTTTGTGCAAGAATATGCCGCCAGGCTTGATGGATGCGTGTGCTAAGCAGCAATGGAAATAGTCAGGAAATCTCGTATCAAGCAAGCCACTGCTACTCGATGAAAGAGTTCTTGATTCGCTGAGCATCGTCATCGCCAATCCTAACGGCGGCATGAATTAAATATTGTCTTGATTCAAAGTTCCGTTACAACGAACACCAACGCCGTCCAACCGAGTGTCTCTTCATTCAAGGTATGGCGAGTATTGTCAGCAATTTTTTTCAATCAATTCCGTAGACCTCTAGAGTTCTCCTATGAGAGAAGTGACATCCCCGTTTCTGAATGTGTCCATTGTCTACGAAGGGAAGTAGTCATTTCACTCGAACATCTGGGTTAATTGGCCGCCGTCATGACCGAAATGCATGGAAAACGTTTAGAGGGCTAATGTGGTAGAAGCTTAATTCTAATGGCGAGTGAATCATGTGGCTGCGTCATCGCTACACTGTGGATGTACATTCTAGAATAGGGCGACAGGTTAAGTAATTTCGTCATTTCAATTGATAGGAAAGTGAAGAACGGTAAATGGGATGGATGTGTTGTTATGCATTGGAAAAGCGTTTTTTTCCACTTTTCAGTTGTGACAAAGGCAATGAATGGGGGGGGGGCTTTTCTATGTTATTCCTTGATTGAAAGCATTGTTCATTTCACGTATTGGAAGTATTTGTACACTTAAATTGTAATTAAAGAAAACAGCTTTTGTTCGAAAATAGAAACTTGATCTTGAATGTATATACTATACTGGACCACCCTAAGTGTTCAAATGTCCTCTCTAGTTTCAAAGTGCAATATCGCAAAGATGAAACAGCTATTGTACTACATAAAAAAGAGGCAGCTTTTTTAAAGAAATGCTAAATAAATTTTAGTATCATGTTTCTTAAAGGAAGATTATGTTTGTTGCAATTCACTAAGAGCCAAAAATGTTACAAATAAAGTCAAATGAGTATCTGGGCAACAACATGTAACCGGGACAAACTCTAGACTTTTCCACCGCTTGAGATTCAATTGATAATCATCATACAAGAGGAGGCCTAAAAGCTTCTTATTTGAACAAATTTTGGATATTTTTAAAAGCGCCTTGAAAATGGATGGTTTCAAATTCAAATGTGTGCGTGTATAGCACATCTGAGGCCTGTTTTTAAAGGTCATACCTCGGAGTTAGGGGCATGGACATTGACTCGTTGACCAGTATAAAACTACACATGCCAAATGATTAGCAAATGCTTATTCTGGGTAACCCTCTAGCCTTAACTCGGAGGTATAAGTATGTTTAAAAAGCTCGCCTCTGGTCAACTTGATTTCTGAATTAAATTTGAAGGTGCAACGTGACTGAAAGGTCAAAATATTCAGCCATTATTATCTTTGTAGAATCCAATTATATTCATAAATTTTCTGTTGTATTGTAAAAGTTACTTGAACCAATATTTCTTTCGACACTTTTCATGTTGTCGCTATCTTGATGGTATATAAACATAGAGATATCAAGTGATGGCAAAATATAGTTGCCAAAGGGTGAATATGAAAGTGATTCTTTTTGAGTACACAAAGAAAAAACAGGATACCGATGAATTAATTCTTTGAAAATAGAATCCCTTTTTAAAGGACGTAACAAATATTAGTTGTAACGGTTACACGGGAGCTCAGAAAGGCTAGTACTCGAAGGCATATTTTGATGAACTTATTAACTGGTATGATCCTACTATCTACTTCTTCCAATCCTTCCTTCTCCCCAGACTGTCTCCGATCTATGACTAAAGGAAACAGGTTCTGGGGACTCTCGATCCACCTTTGGCCTCGACCACATGTTCAGTTTCCTCGCTATGAATAAAGATACTTGTTAAGTTGAACCGAGTGCATTCCCTCTATTAATACCCCGAGTCTACAACCTCTTCCATGGCGCAGTGGTTGTAAGAACGCCCAACATCCGAATTTCCACAACGATCTGCGAGACACGGCTGTTCATTTGTTGGGAAACCTACTTCCACGACTGCAATAAGGGACCACTCAACACGTTTCTCATCGTCATTATCGAGTCCCTGCATCATGCCGTTAGAGGAATTATCCGATCCCCGTGACACCATCAACGGTCTCATCCGATCACGACGAGCTTTCAAAGGCACAGTCACCAGGCACAAATCCAAGGCGACCAGTATCCTTCACCTCTATAAAAAAGACGACGATCCGACCCAATTGGAACTCATCTTGAAGAAGTGGGAGGAGGCGTTGGACAAGTACGCCAAATCGGATGAAGTGGTCATGACCGATCCCATGGCCGATGACAAGGACTCAGACGAACTCGATCTTGGCGACCATGAAACACAATTTCTGCTCTTCCAAACGAAAGTCATCGGGTTTCGCCGAGACTTTAACAAGTCTCAGGAACCCACACCTTCTCCACCGGCTCTTGATGGAGACGGTAACGACGGGTCAACTCATCGCGATCATGGCCTTCCTAACCTGACCATCCATCTACCTCAAACAATCACCGAGGACATCGATCTCAGAGCATTTCTGAAATGGAAGCCAACGTGGGATAATTATGCACGCTTGATGTCACTTTCCCTTCGTCCTCAATCAACTCAGATCTCTGTTTTTTGGCAATGCTGCTCACCTGGGTTCTTCCGAATTGTGGAGCATTCGATTGGTATCAAGGCCGATACTGGACGGTCCGTAAATGAAATTATACAATTGATCATCCTTCATCTCCGTAGCCTCAGGAATCGCCATATTGACCTGAAGGAATTCCTTTCCATTCGCCAGAAGGACGGTCAAGATTACTCTAGCGTTTGCAACGAAATCAAGGAGCTTGGCGAGTACGCTGACACGGCCAATATAACCGAGGACCAACTCAACATCGGGATTTTGGTCCAAGCCATGAAGAGCAAACGCGATCGTGCCAAGCTGTTGGAGGAAAACCCGAAAACTTTCGAAGATGCACGACGATTTTTGCTCTCTTCTGAAAGTGCCAAACAAGGTGCTCGTCAGGTTGGATTTTCTTCCACACCGGGACCCAATTTCTCTGTCCAGGCAAACAAACAATCGAGCTATTCCAAGAGAAAGTCTGGTTTCCCCCACGCTAAACCCACATCATTACCTAAGATATCGGAGGTGAAGAAGGACCGTGGGACAAGTTCGTGCTTCTGTTGTGGAGGATCCCGCCATCCGAGACGAGATTGCCCGGCTAAAGAGGCAAACTGCACATCTTGCGGGAGAAAAGGTCACCTCAGTCATCTATGTCGAAGTATCTCTCCGAAATCTTCAGCCAGTATCAAAATCGGGACATCTCGCATCTGTTCCATTGGAGCATCAACATCACTCCTGCCAGTCAAGCTAGACGTAGAAAACGGCTCATCTTGCGTCGTTAATGCAATCCCAGACACAGGAGCGGAGATCTCGGTCATGGGCCTGAACATGTTCCTATCTTCAGGTCTGCACATCGATCTCCAACGGCCGATCCGAAACCTGATAACGGCAGTCGATGGTTCTGTGCTTCGACAAACGGGATCTTTCATAGCAAATGTGGTTGTGGACGGTCACGTGGCAGGTGACGTTTCTATTGTTGTGTGCGAGAACGTGAAAGATTTCTATCTAGACTTAAAGACCTGCAAAGGTTTAAACATAATAAGCAAAGACTTCCCCAGACCCATGATTCCTCCCGCCACGACGGTCAATAGCCTGGCAACCTCAAACAGTCCGGTCTGGTCGGAAAGAGAGGAATGGATCAAGTCATTACCTGAGCATTCCAGCGATCCTGAGCTTTTCAAAACCATAGAGGAGAAGCTCCATTTGATCTATGCCCGAGTGTTCGACGACTCCTCTCAGTTACGCTCGATGATAGGTCCGATAGTGGGAGAACCCATGAGGATCCGCCTGAAAGACAATTATAAACCTTTCGCCATCCATGCAGCACGCCAGATCGCCTACTGCATACGTGATCTCACCTTCAAGGAGCTTCAATATATGCAGGATCGTGGGATCATCGCTCCGGTTGGGGACGAACCCTCCGAATGGTGTCACCCTGTGGTCATCGCGCCCAAGCCCAATGGGAAAATTCGCTTTTGCGTCGACCTGACCAAGCTGAACACCGAGGTGATTCGGGCTACCCATCCTACCAAGACTCCCGCCGAAGCCGTATCCGGATTCAACAAAGACGACGCGTATTTCGCCAAACTGGACCTTGTGAAAGGATATTGGCAAATGAGTTTACATCCGGATTCGCAACATCTCACAACTTTCATCACTCCATTTGGTCGCTACAAATTTCTTCGAGCACCAATGGGCTTTATATCGACTGGCGACTCATATTCATATCGAGGAGACATTGCCATGGACGGTTTACCTATCAATAAAGTTATTGATGACATGGGCTTAGGTCGCCCCACCTTGCCGCAACTCGTTTCACTCGTGTGCGACACACTGGAACGCTGTAACAAGCACAACTTGACCGTCAACAAGGAGAAGTCTAAGCTATGTGCTGCGGCAATCGACTTTGTGGGATATCGGGTATCCCGGAACTCGATTGAGGTTGATCAACGGAAAACGTCGGCCATCGCCGATTTCCCCATTCCCACCACGATCACTGACCTTCGTTCATTCATGGGATTGGTCAACCAATTGGGCAACTTCAGTTCCTCCGTGGCGAGTGCGGCTGGGCCCCTTCGTGATCTTCTGAAGAAGAAGAACGAGTTTGTCTGGCTTCCCGATCATACGCAAGCTTTCACGGCCACCAAGAAAGCATTGGTTTCGCCACCTGTGCTGGCCATGTTTGACCAGAATGCCCAGACGACCCTCTTGACCGACGCATCCAAACTTCATGGACTGGGTTTCGCCCTCATGCAACGCCAAAGCGACACAGATCCATGGCGCCTCATCCAATGTGGCAGCCGATTCCTACAAGACACCGAGACCCGATACGCAATCGTGGAACTCGAGGCCCTAGCCATTTGGTGGGCCATCAACAAATGCAAGGTTTACCTTTTGGGCTTGCCCCACTTCGTGGTCTTGACGGATCAGAAGTCGCTCGTGTCACTTTTCAACAACTTTTCCATTGATGCGATCGACAATCCCAAGGTCCAAAATTATCGGACCAAACTCCTCCAGTACTCCTTCATCGTGGAATGGAAACGTGGTAAGGACCACTCGATCCCAGACGCCCTCTCCCGCGCTCCCGTTTCGGATCCGGACGAATCCGACGTCTGCGACTTCAATTTGGGCACCATCATCACTGACTCAGTTCGCCAGGTGTCCGAGGATCTATTGGTGGAAGACATCCGACGTCAAGCTCGCGAGGATGCGGACTACGGCCAATTGCGTCACGCCATCCTCCGTGGATTTGAGCCTTCATCTCTGACGCCATATGTGCGTTTGTTTACCAAACAGAAGCGTGAGCTCTCGCTCGACGGCGAATTGATCCTTCGCGGCTGCCAGCTGGTCATCCCTCGCTCAGCTGTCAAAGACGTTCTTCGTCGCCTACACTCGTCTCACCAGGGAGTGGAGAAGACAAAGCGACGCGCACGCCAGGCGGTGTTCTGGCCAGGCTACACAAACGACATCACCACCACAGTGGAGACATGTGAGAAATGTCAATATTATTGTCCGAGTCCCTTGCCAGAACCTCTCGTTCAAGAACCCCTTCCCTCCCGCCCATTTGAGATAGTGACGAGCGACTTGTTCCAGTTCGGTAGTCACCATTTTCTTGTATACGCGGACCGACTTTCGGGGTACCCCCTCCTTTCACGATTCCCGTCCAACCCGTCCTCGTCCGATCTCATCCATGAATTTCGGATTTTCTTCTCCCTTATGGGCGCACCCAACATTCTTCGGACCGACAACGGACCCCAGTATCGCTCCAGACTCTTTGTCGACTTTCTCACTGAGTGGGGTGTAAAATGGACTCCTTCTTCCCCCCATCATCCCCAATCCAACGGCCATGCCGAAGTCACAGTCAAGATCATTAAGCATCTTGTGGCCAAACATGACGGTAATATCAACAGCGACAATTTTCATGCCGGACTCCTTGAACTCCGAAACGGACCCCGACAGGATGGACTCTCACCCGCCCAACGTCTCTTTGGCCACCCCCTGCGATCCCAGGTCCCATGTCATTGGCGATCTTTTGCGCCGAAGTGGCAGCAGTCGGCCGAGGAAGCCGACAAACATCGTCTGGAGATCTCTCACAAAAGAAAATCTTACTTCGACCGTTTTACCCGACCCAGAGAGGCAATCCCATCGGGCACATCCGTCCTCGTTCAAGACCCAAACACCAAACGATGGGATTCTGTAGCCACTATAGTGGGCAAACCTAATCATAGACGGTACCATCTTCGTTTTCCATCTGGACGAGTCCTATGGCGAAACGTCAAATTTCTTCGACGTCACCGCACCGAATCCAGCGACCCACCCAATCCACCCACCCACGAACCTAACGACCCCGAACCTCGAAGAAGTATCCGATTATCCAAAGCCCCAGATCGTTTAAAATACTAGTTTATACACATTTTTCTCAAACATTGTTTAAACTCAAAAACAAAGGGGCATGGTATGATCCTACTATCTACTTCTTCCAATCCTTCCTTCTCCCCAGACTGTCTCCGATCTATGACTAAAGGAAACAGGTTCTGGGGACTCCCGATCCACCTTTGGCCTCGACCACATGTTCAGTTTCCTCGCTATGAATAAAGATACTTGTTAAGTTGAACCGAGTGCATTCCCTCTATTAATACCCCGAGTCTACAACCTCTTCCATTAACCAATACGTAAATGTAAATTCCCAACAAGTGCGTGAAAAAAGCTTTTGATGTATGTTGGATGTCAAATGGTTTTTCCCCAGCAATAAAAATGTTTTTATAAATCAATTTAAGAGTGTCTAACATTGCAAATTTTCCATGTCTTTTACAATATTTTCAGTTATTTTTGGAGACCCTTCATAGGGATGTCTTGGACGGCATTTACACCAATATAACAAAAAAGTAAACCACGTCAATTTGATACCAAATATAAAACGTCCTCTTAAACAAATATATATATATTGATCCCGGCAATATCTACATATACAAACTTTAGTTTCCAACAAATTTTCATTTCTGGCGTTCAAAAATAGATTAGGCCTCAAATACATTAGAGAACAACGCATTTCCCATCAATTCCAACTCCAATCCATTCAATACAGTGTGCCTTACTCCTGTGCATTGTTTACTCCATCTCATTTTATAAAGCAAAATGTGGGGAAAAAATGTCTTTCCAATCAAAAAGGGTGATCAAGAGCAATTTCGACAAATTTTTGCAAAAGGCAAAATTGCAAGTGCAAAAGTAATTTCAAGCTCTGCCTCTCATTATCATATTTTAGTCCCAAAGTTCTTAATATGGCGACAAGTTTATAATTCAACGAACGAAGGACGACGTGGAACCTGAAACAATTTGTGACGCCCAAAATATGTAGTTATTAGCCATTACCTAGCGTTAACCTAACCTAACCTTATTGTCGGAGTTTCAGCATTGCACAAAAATGACTTGTTTCACCACACAAAACTTAATTAAAATTAATTTAAAAAAAAAAACTAAAATTACCTTTTAGTTAAAGGGGAAAAAGCTTTAATCAGGTTAACTAAAGTTTTGAACTCTGATGCGGATTTCACTCCAAAAATGTTGCCACATGATCACTTACAATACAAATTTGAGTAAATTGCAGATTATTCAACCTAGCTCCTATGTTATGCTTCAAACCCCTTACAAGAGATAAAATCTATAAAATTTGATAACTCGTTCCCTCCTTGCTCCATTCTGATAACGAAATGATCTTTTGACATGAAGATACTCAATGATTGAAAAAGGTCGCAGCATTTCAGGGTGCAGTTTTCAATTGAGAAACAAAACTGCGATACAAATTGTCCGTGTACGTACACCGTAATCAGTTCCAATGGTTTTTGTTGATACTTTATTTCATGCTAGTTCATGGCGTTTTCTTGACAATTGCAATCCAATTTTCTAAAATTTGCCCTCGTTTTTATGGTTGCACCTCTGAGGAAAAATCATATCAAGCCTCAATCCAAAAAATACTTATTCAATATTTCCCTTGCAAAAAAATGATTTTAACTTACTCTGTGTTAATAGCATTAGCATTTCATGAACTTACATAGGAACTGACTTATGAACCTTGAGTGTAATCCCACCATTATCAAATTACATAATCACATGTCTACACTTTACAGAATTTGCCTTTTTGTTTCACTTTTCATTTATGCCATCACTCTTTTTTACGCATTATGCCTTTGAGTTGCTCAGAACAGTAAAATAGCAAAATAATTCCTGATCCACCAAAGACTAAAAATTGTCGGACATGGTAAGCCCTGAAATAAATGGTTGAACTAGAGCTTGGTTCCAGACCTTTTATTAGACTGATTTTTTCAAATGCCGCTAATAGCAGAGATCAACTCCTCGCTGAATATTGTCTACGGTACAAATATTAAAGGGAAATAAATTGAATACCGAGGTATAATAATCCTGAAGGGCTGTCAATGCCAGGCAAAAGAGGCAACAGTATTCGATTTGATATTCAATCCCACACAGACTGGTAGGAAGACTTTGGTATCAGGATACGATTACGTCACACCAAAGTTTTCCTCCTTTTATCTCCATCGTCTAGTAGAGAATGAAAAAGAAACCACTAAATTTTTTCACAATGAACTTTATTAAGGTTGAATGGAGGACAAAGTGAGTAATGAAAAGAACTTGTTATTTTGCATTAGAAGTGGAGTATCTAGGTAGTGAAGTAGCCAATGCAAAGGAAAGAAAACTTATTTTGAGGCAGGTTTTACGTTGGCTCAAGAAATTGACATATATTTGAAGAGCAAGGTGAATATTTATCTTATAGCTATGATTTGAGATCCTCAAATGAGACTATAACTTAATCAAGAATTAACTTACTGAGAAAAACAAGTAAGAGGTGTGGGGATGTAACATTTTCTGCTTAATAGTGACCCAGGGCTAAATAAGATTAAAAAGGAGCCACGGAGCTTCATATGAACATATCGTTGGCGTAAGCCACTTAGATTATTGGGAACGACTTCAAGACCTTGGAGTTGGACACCCTGTCTCGACGGTCTTTTTCTCAACCCAGCGACAGACAACATATCACTTGAACTCACAGATCGGCCTAAAGGCAGTTCAGTAGAGAACAAGCTTGTAAGGAGCAATTAGGCTTCTTTTGTTTAGAACAGAGACCCAATTTGGTAAAGACTTTTTTCCCATTCCCTTCTGACGATTCTACGTATTAGATAAATCCCTGCTCAATTTTTAACGTGACCTAAAACATTTCCTTTAAACTATGCCTGACCAAACCTTGTCTCAAAAGGTTCAAAAGCGGGAAATTCAAATTCTTGAAAATACCAAATACCTTATAATCATCATATGTCTAGCTAGGAAATCGTTCCCAAGCATGGTTCGGTCACAACCAGTTACCATACAATAAATGTTATTTTTAGAAGTTTAGTAGATGATATTCTCCCTCTTATGCTATAGATTTGTGAGAACTTTTGGTCATCATTTGGCGGAAAAAAATCTGATGGTCAATTGGCAATCCGAACTCATTTGCTTCTCTCGTAGTGTATTAGCCGACAGAAGTGTTTTGCCCTCTTTAAAGATGATAGTGGGTGAGATGAATACAATCATTCAGGTCATCGGCAAGACTGTCAATGCACAGTCATGGGATGAGTCACAACTGAGTTTGCTTTTTGGAAGGTCAGCGGGTGTGGAGAGATGATTTCCATAGAACAGAAACCACAAGAACAACGCTTAACGTACAACAAACTTGCAAGCTTATCTGCATTCGTATTGTACTAAACAGGTCGGATAATCAACTTGACAGCTGGTGACGTACCTTGATGGTTGTTGGAATCCTCTGGATTCACAAGTTAAAGGTATCGTTAAATCTTAGGCTTTATCGAAGATAACGATATTCCGGAAGATTCTGACTAAATGCGGACCATTAAATATTGCATTGTTGAGATCAAATTAGATTTCCTGAAGTAAAAAAAAAAAGAAAAATTCATACTTCACATCCCCTTCGTAAACCGATCATGTTTTCAAAAATTGGAAGCAAACTCATTGATCACTGAAAAAACGAAAAAATTATCTTCTAATATTATTCATGAACCATCAGAGGCTCAAAGTCTTCTTCCTTTGAATCAAAGTCACGGCACACGTTTTCTTTGAGAAGTTACTCTATGAAACATCCGAGTGTGGTGGGTTGAACACTAGGATGATTTTCCTTTTTCCAATTATAGTCGATCAACCTTGGCCAAAATGTTTGGGAAAACTCGCCACAATTCTTCCGAAAAGACCAAGTGCATATCACGAGTGCCAAGATCGTGGGAAAGTCTCAGGTTCCAGTTATAGATATAGGTTAATGCGTGATTCTTTGAGATATCGGCCAATGTAACATGAATGAACACCACGTTCCAAATAAAGCTGGATGTGGAGGGCTAAATCCTCCATCAAGACACATCAAGCGCATTCCAGATGTGTACAACACTTCCTTCATTCATAGAATAACGTACATGGAAACTATGGAAATGCATTTGGCTAACTCAAATTTTGTCCAACAAGCAACACCAACACTTCAATTCCAGGAATGAAGGATTGCGTATCTGCAAATCTCTTGAACTGGCCCCATTTTACGAATCTTAAAAAGTCAGCAGACACACTTGTAGAAAAGAGAGCGTCCTTTAAATTGGGAGAATGGATATCAAAGAAGGAACTTAATAGTGCCAGCATCAGGCCTCTTTCTTGTAAACTGAAGGAAGCGATGATTGGCTAGTTGAGGCGGTATCTTGATGTAAGAAACTGATTTATGGGAGATCATTCAAAAGGATTTTGCACTCACTCACAGTAAAGCACTCAGGGGTTATACAAGTGCACCTAGCCTGTCCAAAAAATCCATTTATCTTTAAGAAAATCCTCAGGCATCAAGCTCATTTTCTAGTCCAATCTAAACTTATGCGTATGGATCAACAAATTACAGATTCCCACATGTAATCAATCTTCCATACATTTGTTGTGAGAACGACTTCATATCATACTCTTCCAGGGTTAGAGTCCCGACTGGATTGGACAAACAACTCATCAAAAAGCGTAAGTTGTTACGGTTGATTATTGCTTTGGTAAATTTCTCAATATTTTTTAAGGTGTCCCACAAGGGTCCATCCTCGACTTAACTCTTTTTTGTTACATCTAATCCGCCACTGTAGATTCCCCACATTCGCTTCACTCTAAGGTGAATAAAGACTAAAGTATGATATGATATGCAGACTTGAGTGCTTTAAGTCGACTTCTAACCCCAAGGTCAGAGTCTGCTAAGCAAGTGCATCAATCTCACCACCTAAACGCTCATTCGAATTCACTACCATATCATGTGGGTGAAAGGAGTCTTATGCCAACCGCAGCCTACGGTCCATTTGCTTGTCCATGTCCACCAAATCAAATTTTTTAGTCTGGACAGGACACACATGTGCTTTAACTTCATAATGAATTATAAGGGACTGTTTTGGTGCTTTGACTTGTTGAAGCGAGGCGGATTATTGCACGAAAAAAGAGAAAATCCTGAGATAAAGTACAGCCAGCAATTAGTTGGGGTTGAAACACGATATCTCCCAAATGTTTCAAGGGTGAAAGTGTTGCAGAAAATACTTGTGATTGATATCGTAACGGGAAAGAAGGCTTACCTTGTGCAAGACAAATAACACCTTCAATCTAAAACCACACTAATCACGAACACAAACATGCAATCCTGAAAGAGTTCACCAATTTTTGACAAGATTATTCAACATGGCCAAATGAAGGAAAACATTGAGAGGCATGAGGGGCTGTTACAAGTTTGACAGCCACAAGGCAACTGATGTTGCTTGAGCTTACTAACACGCAGGCCCAACACCACGGTAAGTACGTGAGTGAACAACAGGCGTGCGTTCGCACACAGACTTAAAAAGTGGACCGAGACAACAGATGTAAGAGCGTGATAAGAAAAGGAGTCCGAAGATTGTCAGTCAGCTACGGTTTTTTGGACTCAAATGCCACGCAAGCATTAGACAGGTATAGTCCACTTGCGCAATAAAATCTAGCTTTTCTTTTTGCCACAAAAATGTCTTTCATTAGGTTTTGAAATTACATGCCAAGATAGGTCAAGTCAATGAGAATTACTATTTTGCCAATAAAGGACTACGCGATGGGAAAGAATTGCTTATTACGAGGAAGAAGCAAGTATAAATTAAATTAAGCCTATAGGAGTAGAATCGACAAATATATTCATGATCTGATCTGGTGGGATTATTTTCTGACTCTTTGCCGTCAAATTCTATTTGAACCGTCAAAAAAAAGAAATCACGCAATGAAATTTAATTATGCTGTTGAAGTCGAAAATGTTCGTTTACCTCTTCGGTTTTTTCTAATTCTGTTAATTTGAAAGATAAATGCGGTTCTTTTTTAACAACAAATTTATCTAGAACACATATGTCTGAATCTGATCATTTTTGTGATCTGGCTAGTCCGTGAATAAAGGGTTGATCTGGAATTTTGGTTTTGGTTGAGGTCTCTCATTCCTTCAATGTGCGTGGTAAAACATCTTTGGACCTTGCTCGACCTATTGGAAACCTACTGAACTCATTGGAGCCCAAATGGGTGAGCTAAAGTCAAAATGTGGTAGGAATACATCGTGATCCTATTTCTGGACTTAAACATCCGATATATTCAATCCTACGTTCGAAAAGCTTTACCTACTTTCAATGGATATGCTCATCGAACTTACCATTACTTTGCAGGATCCCCCCTGTATCCTTCAAGAACGAGACCTGAGGCCAGTCTTTTAAAACTCGTACCAAGGAGTTAGGGACTTGAACGTTAACCGCTATGAAAATACACACACGCCAAACTGGTGAGCAGATGCTCATTCTGAGTCCCGTCTCGTCCGAGCCTTATCTTAGAGGTACGAGCGTTTAAAAAACTCGCCACTGCTCAACACCTTGAGCTCTTTTATTTACAAATGAAGTGTTTAATTGAATCGCCCCAAATGCCATTGGTTTTCAAAGCTCAAGAGCACTTTGTTATAGGACCTCTACCAAGCTACTGGAATTTTGACCATCCCAAGCATAAACTAATTTTGTATCATCAGAGGCGAGATTTCGTAGAGGTGTTACCGAGGACTTGTGTGCTTGGACTTATCCTGTATGAAAATACACTCAGTGGTAATTGAGTGCTTATTCTGAGTAACATCCAGGATGAGCGAGATAAGAGCGTTTGAAAACAGGCCTCTGCATAAGAAGAGATCCTGACATTGACACCAAGCTTTTGAAGTGAAGCAATGAAGATGATGAAAAGAAGAGGAACTGACATGTAGCCTTGTGGGACACCTGATTAGACATCTTATACCTATGTCACGAAGAGATCCCTTGACCCCTAACTGACTGGTTCTTGCCACCAATCAAACTTCTCAACCAATTGAGAACCTAGTCTTGGATCCCTCTAAGCCTCTTCAACACCTTGATCTGTGACTGCATGATCATGTAACCTCAGCAATCTCAAAAGACTCATCATTAGAGCAAGGAATTGTTGTTGTTAAACTCAGAGGAGTAGAAAACACACTTGAGAGCCGATTGCCAAGCATTTTAGCCACAACTTACACATGTAATATATATTGCCAATGGAGCAACCATCGACCTCAAAAGGCTCAACAGGGTGTTTCATTTTCCTCTTAGATTTGATAAAGAGAAAAACAGCCATCCTTGGCCGCTCTAATCTCATATTTTAAATGAACCTTCTCTTGGGAATCCATAGTCTCAACTTGGACCAGTACCTATATTCCTTTGAGGGGTTCATGGTACTTGGCACCCTTTTCGTTAGTATGCAACTCCTTTTGAACAAATTATTCTGAGACTTTGGAATTTTTACGAGCTTGTGTCCTACCTTTCAGAACATATTTAGGAATACTAAGAGTGGAGTGAACTTATTACATAAAATCAAAAAGACATATTTATCATTTCAAATACTTGTATAATAAGCACGAATGTGTTGATCCAGTTGCAGACAGACGTTGACAATTTTATGATCAAAATTCCTGATCAACCCTAAATTCAAGGCCACTTGTGCCAATTCAGATAGCATGTGAATATGAAATTAAGTAAAATCAATGAATTTTTGCCTTGAAGTGCTAGGAATTCCAATCCAGGAACGGTAAAGAAGCATTAATCCCCATTTATGGCAAAAGAAAATGGATCAAAAAATTGTATTCAATTTTTCAAATTTCTAATCTTCGAATTTTCACTCAAATTTCTAACAATAACATTTGTGACTTAGAGACATGGAATATCTTGGGCGCTTGCGAGCAGGTATAACTAATATGCTCTCCCTTTGTTTCAATTTTGGTATACGTCGTTATAAAATAGACTACATGAGACGTGTAGGTTGAGAACCAATATCTATTTGTCGGCATATCAAGACATTATGGAAGACGATTCAGTTGCAGAGAGCCACAAGAATATGAAGAAACCGGCAATAAAATCAGCGAAAGTCAAGATTGATTTGACAAGCATTGCATTTTAGAGAAATGAGTTTTTCTGACCTCTCCCTTCAATAAAAGTTCGTAATTTTGGAGGTTTTGAAATCGCAAATTTTCCTCCGAAATCCAAGATGGTCCAGAGGGCATTTTTTTTAATTTGGGGTTTGTAAATAATCTTAAAATCTAGTTTTTCCCAATATGTACATTACACTATCTCCACACACGGCTCTTTAAAGGTGAGGTAGTACGTATGTTGACTCGAATTGGATAAACAAGCAGTGACAATCACAAGAGTTGGTCTTGGAATTGGCCACCAATCCCTAGGACTTTTTTTTGTAGTTGCATAATCTTATTGGCGCAATTTTCCTTGCACTGTCCATGTTACATTCTTACTTCTCCAATGAACCATTAAATTGTCTGGTAAATGGATTACATGTACAATATGATTTGTATGGGGGATACCCACTTGATTAAAATATCAATGCATTTAAAGCGTTACACACTTGATTAACCTATTAAAAAGAGTGTTAACACAACGATGTATTTGTCTAAGCTTCGCACCTAGTGCAATTCAGTAATTCGTGTAGGGTTGCAATTGTGACATGATTTCCCTTAAACTTTTGCTTTTGATTCCAAAAGTCAGCTTAAGGGATGGAAATTTGACGAAAAATAAACCAATCTATTCTTGCAAGCATGACACTTGCCAAAGTTTCTCAACTTTTTGTTCACTGTACATACATAAAGTTCTTCAAGTTCATTTTTTTGCGAAATCAGTTCAAATGTCCATTTCACCTCTTTTTGAACAGTGGACAACGGTTTACAATAGAAATGAGTTTGAACGCGACCTAAAAGAGCCCTTTAAGTCAAGAGCTTGCAATCAAGAGTCTCTAATAGAGATCAAACTACCATGGATCAAGGTCGTAATGAAAACTAGAGTTTGTGATGATGTGTTTTATTCAATGACCGGAAAATTTATCATCCAAAATGGTAAGATGGGAAATACAAGTAAAAGAGGCATTCTCGTGGGAAACGTGAGAAGAGAGGCAAATGTGATATTTTGAACTCATGGCAGAGGATAATTTGACTTCAAAACTTAAAGAACGCCCATATGAGGCGCCAAAGATCGTTCAAATTACTTTTTTGCCAACTTCTTTACCGCTACCGAGAATAGAATCCAGACATCCAGACATTGAAGATTAAAAAAAGGTATGATCTTTTTTAACCCCGTCTAAATTTGAATTAATATTTGCCATAGGATCAACTCTGACGTATTTCCCTACGAATATTGAGGGGAAGTAAAGAGAGCAATGGAGGATACCAAGAGAGAAGGAGGGCTTCATTGCTCTGACTAGCCTGAATTCTCGACCGCTTGAAGGTACTCACAAAATGCACGTTAAGCCTCGACGGTCACTTCAATTGACTCTAGAACCCAGGTTGGAACAAAGCTCAAAAATGCCTTTGAAAACGGACATTATCAGATAAAAGGGCCTTCAGAGAAGGCGCGAATTATATCTATTTATCTTTCTTGGTAACATCTTCAATGGTATTATCAGTCTTAACGTTTAGAAACTTTTTAATCCGGCATTGTTATCGTTATAAAAGGGGACACACTATGAATTAATGAATCCGTTTATGCCCCATTAAACATGCATAACGACTAACAGCCCATATGGCCCACAATTAAAAGCCAAACTGAGCCATGCTCAATTCCTAAAGACCACAGATCATACAATGACTAGATCTGGTATTGGGACAATAAAGCAAGAAAGGAAGATGACGTCATCATCAAATTTTGAGAGGTCACTTGTACTTTTGAGGCAGGCTTAATAGTTCTTTGTTGAGGGATTCAAACAGAGTTTCAATTTATTTATCCGTGAAAGGAATGATTCTTGTAGCATTGCGTTATATGGATTGTCTCAGCTCTACTCAGTAAGGTGCTTCAAAAGACTTTTTAGGCGAAAAAAGCTATTTTTTGACTTATTTTTCCTATTTTAGAAAATTTTAGAATTTTTAAAGTAGAAGTTTTAAAACCTTAGAAAAGATTTTTTTCTTGCATTGAGATTTATATCTCGTTTTTTTACTACTTATACTGTTTTGAAAAGTGCCCCAGTGACCTGCCCAAATTTGTGTCGACATGACCATGCAGCTGATACTTCAATGACCCAGGCCCGACCTCATCGCAAAGAAAAAATGGCATTTCCGTCAGCGGCTAAATAAACTAAAAAAAGACCAAGGTGACCGTCTGAACCAAGGATTGGGCTGAAGGATCTACAATCGTGGGGTTTCTAGGAACGCCGTCGGTGACAAATTAACCCAAAATCCGACCTCAGTTAAAAATGAAAACACATGAGGCAATGGACACCAACATTTATTTATTTATCTCGCGCTTTGTGGGATCTAGCCATTATATGGTCTGTGCTAAAGACACCTCAAGTCGGGAGAACACAGGGTTTTAGTTGTTCCTCTATAAAAAGAAATAATTTCATACAGTTTTAGTTACTTTGGCTAAAAAGATTAATTCATAATACAACCATTACTCACTAAAAACTGTAATGTCGGTACTCGTTACAATTACTTTTCCTACAATTTAGATGCCCAATATTTCAGTGTTTTTGCTCCATGAAAACCTTCATTCTTAAATTATTGTTCTTTTATATTTTCAAACAGTACTAATATTTCTTGTTTCCTGTCAACAATGTTCTACTAGTGAGCCTAAACATTGTTCATTTATCTAATACTTGCATTGCCGCTATTCTTGTAAACGTTTATTTCGCAAGGTGCTCGCCAAGCCATTGTAACTACATAACAAGGGTCTTGAACCTTTACAAAATGTTCCGTCCACAATCGAGTACATCATCCTAAGATGACATGGATAAATGATGTACAAGATGAATGATTGTTCCCGGAACGGTTTTTATCAAAATGTGAAGAAAATGGGTATTATGATCTTGG
>NC_081445.1:14680395-14699532 GCF_007210705.1 Tigriopus californicus | reverse complement strand
TTTTTACCTAGTGCTTGGGTCAGGAGTTCCATGTTTCCGTTCACCACGGGAATTCAATAAGTCAGGACCTTTCACCCCTGGCTGGTGGACGGAACACAAAAGAACTACTCCGTTAACCGTACTTTTTTTGAAAAGTAACGCGTTACCGTTACGGTCGCCATTACTTTTGGTAGCCTAAAACTGAAACGAAGTGCAATGCGAGTTTTTACGCTTCTTAAGCGTTTAATAGATAACTATGACGTGCCACAAAAAAATATACCAGAGCACAAGTGGTCAAGGATGCAAAGGGTCAAGGATTTAAAGAATGCTTGGTTTTGACCTTTTTGTTTCTACAAAACATATTGACAAGAAGAATTTTTTTCATCTTTCTTTTCATGGTTTGAAAAGAGTTACCGTAAGGCAAATAAATATTTCCATTATTGTACGTATGCCGTACCACAACTTGTACTGTATTGTTTTCGTCATATTTTTCCCGCTCTCCTTTATATTCCTTCATCATACATTTTCCCCATTATTTCAACTTTGACATTGCCTTCCATTTAACTTAATAATTTTGCATTTATGTGGGCATCTTTCCCTGCTTCTTAACTTCTCTTGAGTCACTGGACATTAGTGCAACAGTGCAGAAAATATTGATTAGTCACTGCATTTGAGACGGAACTTAAATAAAATCAGGAAGGAAACCTTTTCACATCTATTCTTTCCCTCGTTTAAAAAAAGGATACGGGAGGGCTGAAAAACCTGTTCCGTTAACATTGCTTTTGTAGAATTGTAACGCATTGCCGGTAGTCTTACTGGAAAAGTAACGCGTTACTCAAGCCCTGATAAAAGATGATAATTTATTTCCAAAGTTTTAACTACTTCATGTCCGGACCAGTATTGATCTTAAGGGGGATTACGTGCCTCAAGGCTTTTTGAAACCTGAAAGTTGGGAGGCAAATGATATAAAGGTCAAAATAGATATGTATTCTAAACATTTGTTCCAAAGTATATCAGATCGTTGTATTGGTTGAGGTATCATGAATTTGATTACGTTGTAATATCGATTATACTTTTTTAAATCAACCCTCGGAAAACTGAGTTCTCAATCTAACAAGTGCTTGACAATTTTGCTCTGAATCAGGTCTTTTAGTCAGTCTGACGGGATTTGATCAAGGAGATGCGAACAATAAAGCACTGCAAATATAACAAGATTTGAAATCTAAATCATCTTCAATGTTGTAAAGAGCAATCACAAGTTTTGGTCCTGATCTTCTCCATTCAGGACACGGCAATTTCTATTAAGATTACCTAAAAGCTTCCAGTTTCCTCATTGTGCAGAGAAAAACGAAAAACTGAAGGAGAGAGAAAGAAACAAAAGTTGTCTCAACCTCACCCTCACACCCACAGAATGCCTTAAAGTTTAGAGCATTAAGTAACATTTCAATAAGAAACTGGAAAACATGCGAAATCAACTCACTAGAATTGAATATCAATTTGAAACAATGTACCAAATTGGACCCATAATGTTGGAGGTTTCAGCTCCAATTATCAGAGTCGAAACCATAACTTGTGTAGCTTGGCTCCGTATTTATATTTGTTTCATTTGCACTTTCCAAACAGCCCATCTGCCTCATTTTAGTTTATGAATTTAGGCTGATGTTTCTCAAGATTTTTGAACGGCACGATATTTTTAAAAGGAAGTGGAAAGGCGAGTCTTCTAATTGATTTTATGTACCTTCAACCACAGGCTTGTATAAATGACCGATCTTTTCAACTTTTCAGTCATCAAAGGCAAACAAATCTATTTCCTTTGGAGTAGCAATCAATAGGAAAGTTGAAAAGCAAGTTATGTTGAATAAGCTTCCTCCCCTTGCAACATGTGCAGATTGTGATGGCAATCATTGATGGCAAAATAACAAAGACGCGACCATTCAAAAATAACCATTGTCGATCATATTGTGACCAACAATTTGATCTCAGGCGAGCAACAGAGCTTCTTTTTGCGGGTACCCTCAAACAACATTGTACTGGCACCAATTTATCAGTAACCTTACACAGTGGTTAAAATACCCTATGAAGTTTTAAAGGCAATACCCAAACACATTTTGGCATTTTTCTAATGCGCAAACTCATAAGAAACAACTTCTGCTTTCTGCTTTATGGAATTCTAGCCCGCATAAAAAACTCACATGCTTAAACACAATAAAAGCAATAAAATTTTCAAAGCACTGATTATTAAACTTGGGAGTACATTCAGTTAGCTTTTACTTAGTGATCATCATACGATTTTTAATGCTTCTTAGTTATATCGGATTGGTTTCAAAATGGTTTTTCAACTGTTATTGACTTTGCATTTATTGTCAATTCTTTTGATTTATCGATTTATAACGTTGTTTTTTTTTACTTTTCAAGCTCATGCTTCGGGTTTAAATGCATATCTAAGTGCATATTTTCACAAGTTTTTATGCATATAATATGGCATAAAATGATTTTTTTCATGCATACTTTGGCCGTCTCTAGTGATCACCATCACTGTTCTCGTGCGTTCCGAGTTCATAACCACTACTTTGATTTCTGAAAGAGTAGTGAAAGACTTCGAGGTACCTCAGCCGAAATTCAAGGCCCTTACAACGAATTTAGTTTGACAAGAACTCAAATGCTAATCCGGGTTGGTGAGTAAGGAAGTCAGAGGATTATTAGTATTAGTATTTTTGCGGACTTTCCTACCGCTTCTATGATTTGAATCCCAGCACTTCAAGACGAGAAATTTATTCATTTATTTGACTTTTATTTGTATATATTATTTGATCGACCAACGAATTAAAGTTGGCTGATCTGGCTAACCCTTCGATATAAGGTTGGTCGGGAATTTTAGTCAAAAGCTTGTCCAAGTATAACTTAAATCCTGCTACTGGATCAACGCCTTCACACGCCCTACCAATATTTGAAGGCAGCAAAAACCTTTCGTACCTTCTCTGAGTACTGTACCATCCCAACCTTTCTAGCCTCTCCCAGTACGAGAGCTCTCTTATATCCTCAATGTTCCTAGTAAAGCATCTTTGGACTTGTTCGAGCTTTTGCAAACCTGCTGAACTAATTGGAGCCCAAATGGGAGAGGCATATTCAATCGACTTGTACAGAGTTAGCATCGTGACACCATCTCTGGACTTAAACGTGCGATATATCCAACCACATGTTTGAAAAGCTTTACCAACTTTCAACTGGATATGCTCATCGAACTTTCCATTATCTTGGAGGACTGCACCTAAATCCTTCATGGATGAGACTTGCTCAATGTCCTTACCTTCATCATCTAATAGTGGAGTGTCTAATGGCGTCGACCCAAAGGTCATTGAGCGAAATTTCATTCCATTCAGTGCCATATTACTCGCAGCAACCCAAGAGTAGCTTGGGTCTAGGACCTTTGCCAGACTACCGGTATTCTGACCATTCCTACCAACTTCCAATTTTGTACCATCAGTATAGGAAGAGATACTGACATTACTACTACCGTTGAGAAGAACACGAAGCATGAGTTATTGGCGCTGACCTTGCCACAGGTCTGTCCCAGATTTCAGTGTTTTTCTTGGAACACCGCAAAGGGGAAGTGCATTTTCAGGGCTTGCCTTTAGTGGATCGTTTGGGTCCAGTGGAAATGCTCATATGGGTGGATCAACTGGCGCTAATCACACCGTTGGAAGTTCAGACGGGATTGCGTGGGGATCCCGTTGTAGTTACACGTGGAACTTGGTTGGGTGGTTCGTGGAAAAGCGTCAAATGGCAAGGAGGGGTCTGTCCCTCGAATAGGCTCCACTCAAGTGCGGCCATCACTAGAATTCATGCTTAAAAAATATTTTGACCCTGAAAACTTTGGTTCTGAGTCAGGGGACCAACCTGGACCGGTTTGGTCCCATGAGGAAGGGTAGGCAATGAGGCCGATACGCGACGGCACAACCAAACTCTCAGATGAACCAGATTAGCAGGTCAGTTTGCCATGGAAAAGTTATTTAAGGCCAAAGAATGATGAAGAAGCAGCCAAGTGAAGATTTAGGTTCCTCCTGAAAAAGATGAAGAATAATCCCGAGGTCTACGAGGACTAAAGAAAAGCAATTTAAGCCTAGCACATAGCATGGGTATGCAAAACGAATTGACGAGGAAGAGGAGATCAATCACCCGAATCAGAGATGGTTACCTGACCATGGAGTTTACAAAACAACGAGTTCGAGAAAAGTGCGTGCGGTCTTGATTCCATGGCCTTTTCTCTCAAGGATTGCTTACACACGGGACCCGCTCTTCAAAACGATATTCCACCACTGCTCCTAGATTTTGAAGCCCTAACGGGCGATATCAAATCCATGTAGATTGGGACGACTTAGTCAATAGAGATGACCGGTCGTGGTGGTTCAAGTGAGTGGCTGCAGGAAGTGAACGAGATCAAGAAGATGGAGACTACGAGGCGTCTGAAACCAAACTGGGCTGAAAATGTTCAAATGCACGTATTTTGTGACGCCAGTGTTGAAGCTTAGCCTTCAAGTCAATTACATCAAGACGAAGGCCATGGTTTTCCATAAAGGTCGTCTGCCTCCCATCTCCCTCTATTTAAACAATAGTCCGATTGAAATCGTCAAATAAAATTATTAAATCGGTTTCATATTTCCTTCACCAACCATCTTGAATGGTCAGTAATCACGGCCTTGGCCAGGATCGAATATATTTGTAATATACTTCCCATCAAGAATCTTCCCCTTCCAATAGTTCTTCAACTCTTCCGGATCGACATCACTCCAATTTTCCTCTACGGCCTTCACCTTTGGCTCCCAAACTCCGCCCAATCCGCCCTCAAATCCACCGATGCTACCTTCACCAAGTTCCTCAAATGATACCTGTGCCTGCCCCAATATGCCAACAATGCATGGACGCATTTTCTATGCGAAATCGAGCCCCTCACCATCGGGCTGGCCAGGTTAGTGTCCAACAGTGTTGGGAACATGACCTTTCCGGAGGTGATGTCCGGACACAAGTTGTCCTTCCCGGTCAAGGACTTGCTAACACCTTATTGTCCTTGGCCCGACATCCCTTTGGAGTATTGGCGGTGACGCTCCTTTGTCTGTAACCAAGAATTTCATCATTTAACTTTACCTAAACTGTGTTTGCATGTACTGTCTGTCATTTCCCTGATTCTCTTTTTCCATGTGCACTGAACCAACTCTAGTCATCTCTGCTGTGATATCACTTTCTGGTCAACTATTTTGTCATTCTGAGAGCTTCATTCTTTTATTCTTGTAACAATTTTCGTTTATGATTTTATGCATACGGTTTCATACATTTTACAATCTGTAAAATCATTTTACAATAAAGGTAAATATTATTATGTTCGTTCGTTAGTTACCTCTCCAGCAATATCGTGCAATTAATGGAAGGGAAGAGGTAAAAAAAGGAAAAGGCAAGGCATACATACGTTCCGTCTTAACTAAGTTACTCGTCTTCTAGAGCAATTGATGAGCGAGTTACCAGAACATCGATTTCGAGTTTACCAGATTTCTGTGGACAGTTTTGGGCCCCTCTCGGTGTCAATATCAAGGAACAAGTCTGAGAAACGATGGGGGTTGATATTTGCCTGTTTAAATACCAGGGTTAGGGCAGTTCATTTGGAAGTTATACGAATGGGAGAAGAGGATCTAGGCGTTTCTGGGAGCATTCAGAATATTCGAAAACCTTCGTGGACGACCGCTATCCATCTATTCTGATAACGGCACTAATTTTGTGGCAGCCGAAAAAATACCCTCGGGAGGCAGATTGGATTAATTGGGAAGTTCCAACCTCCCGGTGCTCCCCAAGGGGTTGGAGTACATGACGCCTTAATAACCTTTGTGAAGAGAGCAATGATTTCCGTGTTAGACCGGAAGGACAAAAGCATGCGGTTTTTGCCGCCGGAGGAATTCAGGGTGACGTGGGCCGAAGTCACAGGTTGCCTTAGCTCAAGGCCCCTACCTTACGTTTCAAACTCTGTTGATGATTGTGCGGCTCTAATCCCGAACCATTTCCTGGTCCAACGTCCCAACAAGATCATCCCACACGGGCACTTGACTTCTCACAATACCCATAAACCACAGGCATCCCGAGGAGATTGGATTTGCGGAGAAGTTTGCCGGTTCCGGATCAACAAGCTCAGGAACGTGAATAGCTTGGAAAGTAGTTCTTCTGAATCTGCTCCGGAAAAACTCGGTTAGACATGTCGTGTGTTAGAAACGCTTTATCTAAAATGTTTTCGCTGAAGTTTAGACATCGACCAGTTAAGGTCGGAATTGGCGCAATACGTAGAGTTAGAGCAGTTTTGATAGAAACTCATCAGATCGATCCCGGTGATAGTCAAACATAATGAAATCCATTTCGTAGATCTGGATTAATTCATCAATGGCTCGTGGATGAACAGACGACCAGAACAACCTCTGATATTTCAAGTGGTCTTTGCGATGGGTCGGATTTTTTCTTAATTCTGGATGCATGAGATGCGCCAGACCAGACTTGAGTATAAAATAAGCCGTATCCTCCTGCAGTGTCTCCATTTTGGCATAAACGGTAAAGTTGAAAAGACAAAAGGGACACAACGTGCTTTGTGGAATCCAATGAGGATCTGGTTCTAATCTTCGACCACTCAAATTGTCTATCAGAAAAGCAACGAACTCTTGCGGACTGACATAGAGATCCTTGTCTGGTCGATCGGCCAACACCAAATTGGGCAACCGGTTCGGTTCCGATGTTCGATAGCTTCTGATCATCCACACGGAGAAATCCTTCCAACTGGATTGACCCAAGTTCACTAACTTCTGAGAATACACGGAGGCGATCCGTTCCAATGGATGGCGAGAGATCACGATTGAAGTCTGTCCCTCCATGGCCTTCAGAGGGTCTATTTTCATAGGAAAAGGCCATAAATTGACAACTAGTACTTGCAAGGCTTCAACCCAATGATCAATTGTTTTTTGAGAGACATTTGCTAGCTGGATGAAATGCATGCTCCATGTTGAACTGGCCACCTGAAACGAAACCAAAGGCACACACAGGTCATCATAAAGTGTGTAATCCTTCGTATTGACAAACGATCAAAACCTTTTTGAGCAATATAGTTTTCAAGCTACAAGGAATGAAAAATCCTTATTACAATTGAAAATGGAAAAGTTGGTACAGTTTGTTCTTTTTGAGTGCACAAATGTTGATTGAAACTCGCTTCTGGCGATATCTGGTAAACCCTTGAATATTTGATTAACTTAAATATAAGCCATGAAACCATCTATTGTCTTGGAGAAGTGGCTTTGTCCATAAAATATGTAAGAAGAATTGTGCCTTTGCTATAATCTTTCTGGTGGTTAGGTGACTGAATTAAAAATCCAAAAATATTCATCTATTGGTAAACGTATATGCTCGAATCAGTCAAAAATACAACAGAAATTCACACTTACCTTGGGAATCATGCAATAGGACACTTTATGTCTCTTGTCGTGCACCATTCTATCCTTGAAAATGTTCATAGAACCTGGTCGGTTGTCTTTGATCATCTTTCGAGACGTGTTATAATTTTGACATATGGACCAAATCCGCTCTCTGCTTTGAGCGTATTCGCGTTCCTTGTCCTTGAAGAACTGACTTTGTTCCTCTGAAGATAAATCGAACAGGTCTCTTTGGGCCCAAGGGATGAATTCTGGATGAAACGAGATTGCCTTGAAATCCTGAAAGCTAAAGTCAAGTCACATGCCTTATGCTTCATGCAACAAAACATGAAGTATGAGGTAATCTCACCTCATGTGTGTTCTATGAAAAATAAAGACACCTATGCTCAACATGAATGCTAAGGAAAAACCAAGTACTCGGAACACTCTCGAAAGCCTCATGTTGCTAAACCCTCAAAACGCGACAGGTTAACCAAATGATTGTTGGAAGGCTCTTGGTGGAGAAGACAGAAAGCGTCCGATTGTTGTGGAAAATATATCTTATCTCTCATTTACCACCCTCGATTGATAAGAGAATCTTACAGGGCGACCACCAATAAGCGGGACAACGTTTTCTTTATATATCATCAAATCTAAGAATCTTACAGCATTGTATGAACTGCAAATTTGACATATGTAGATGTTTAAAAAAAAAAATTTTTTTAATGCGTCCTCAATAGTCTCCCCTGACCCTCACAACAGCATCAGGTCTGCCATTAACTAAACGGCAAGATGGACGGATTATGTGAGGATCAAGGTTGGCCCAATCAGCCTCTAACCCTTGGTTGAGGGGACCGACACTGGAGGACGACTTGACCCCGACCTTCCTCTCACGAATGGTCTTTATGGAAAAGGCCATGACGCTAAGGTCTAAAGAGGAAGGGTGCCAAAAATGTTTCCCTTTAGCCGTGTGCCTTGGGACCATTTTGGTGGAAAAAGGATGGTAAATTGTGAATGAAAGAGACCTCTATTGCAATATTCGTTTATGTCAATACTGCAATTAATCATCGTAACGGCATAAATGTGATTGTACAACAATCTTAAAACATAGATAGTTCAGTAAGAGGTGTAGAGAAGACAATTAGAGGAACATGGAGGGGCTTGACTGGGAGTCTAACAAAAATACGTAATTGGAGACATTATTCCGTAGGGATGCCAAGCCAAGTACAAAAGTCATAAGACAATGAAATTACATTGCATTTTTTAAGGAAAGAAATAGAGAACAGTTTGAAGTTCCGGTGCCAATGTATATGGTATGTGTAAATTCTTTTTGCCCACAACTTCAAAGTATGTGGTACCGAATCAATTATTATTAATATCGTCTCCTTAAGCAAATGTTGACCGCTCATTCTTTTGGAACTCTATAACATTGATCAATTATTATCACCTCTGCATGAAACTTGGAACAATATTAGTTTGATTTACAATCTTCAAATCGGCTGGTAGGTCATTCTGCGAATTTTGTAAAAAAAGGGATAACCTTTTGGACAGTGGTTTGCTTTTACAAACTCATTCTGTGGCCGTATTTGGTCTCCGGCAAATTCAAAGTGCCATGTAATCTCATGATAAGAATAATTTCATGTGCTAATCATGACTAAAGATTCGGAAACGAAATCACGAGACTCTCCATGGTGCCTGATGTTGAAATAGTTGCTACAAGTACCTAATGGTTGATGAAACCTCAAAATGCTTTCGACAAACTTTGGGCATCTTTTTAAGTTTCTTGACCATTTTTTGCAGACTTCCTTACCGCTACTGGGATTGGAATCCCAGCACTTCAAGATGAGAAAAAGGATTCATTTTACTTGATCATTTCAATGATCAGGCATTTTGATCAAAAATTTGTCCAAGTCTGACTTGAAAGATGCAACTGGATCAACAAGGCCTACGTATTCCCTACGAATATCAGAGGGAAGCAAATTAAACAATGAAGGAGCCCCAGAAAGAAGAGAAGTGGACTTCATTGTTTTAACTAGTCTTGATTCTCGAGGACTTGAAGGTGCTCTCAAAACGCACATTAAGCCTTTACGGTCACTACAATTGACCCTAAATCCTGCGTGGTGACAAAGCTCATGAATGCTTTAGAAGACTTGCGGTATCAGATACCTTTCGTACCTTCTCTGAACACTGTACAGTCCCAACTTTTTTAGCCTCTGCCAATACGAGAGCTCTTTCATTCCTGTGATGTTCCTAGTGAAACATCTTTGGACTTGTTCGACCTTTTGCAAACCTGCTGAACTCATTGGAGCCCAAATGGGTGAAGCATATTCAAGATGTGGCTGGACTTCCCGTTCTTAATCTGTTCTCCAATTTCGTTTACAACGCCATTTGCATCTAACTTTGAGTGAATGAAGCACCGGGAACCAAAATAAATATTGTAGTATAAGAAATACTACAGAAATACAAAGTAGTACTAAGGACAAAGAAGACAATAATTTGAGAGCAAGCAATTATTTTCAGATGAATTCAATCAAGCAATAGACACTGCACATACGGTAAAATTGACCCCCTTTCCATTAAGGTTTCCTCCATATTTGAAGAACTCAATCCGAGGATTGTCAAAGGCCTCCAACACTTTAGAGCTAGAGACTCTACTACAAAACGTCAAATCGTCCGCACTTCCACTTTTGTTCTCGGGATCATTGTCCGTTTGAATATTGTGAAACCCTTGGAAGGTCATGTTGCCATTGTCGCAATTATCTTGAGTGTGGAGCTCAAAGAAATCAGGACTTATTTTAGCCCGAATCTTGGTGTCATTCGAATGCTGGAAAGATATGAGAATTTCAAACTCTGAACGACACGCTAGTGCTAACTGAAATTCGTCAAATCAAACATCACCCTTTATCTATTATACTGTACCTACAGCTTCAGATTGGTTTGCCCACTCGACAAGGTAGAATAGGGAATATAAAGTGATTCAGTATAGCTATCTATCTTAAGTGTGCATTTTTAGAGGTAATTATTTGCTCTTCTTTTGAATGTGTGCTTCGGAAGCATTCTATTATGCTTGGGCAAAATCAATGTGAAGTGGCAATGTTTTATATTTATTGAAATGATTAAATGTCTGATTTTCGAACTTTCCCACATAATCATTAGAATGTAGGTTTGAAACGTTTTCGCACCAAAAAATTCACATAATTTGATGTTTTTTCTGAGCAAAACTTTTCCGGGACATTTTGTTACAATGATACATTTTGATCAAGCGAATTTGAAGTTAAGAATTACGACAAAATGAACGAAAATCAGTATTTCACGTTTCAGTGTTCCAAGTAGCTTATTGTATCCCAACATAGGAAAAAGTTTTTACTTTGTTCTAAATGCCTTTACCAATTTCGTCACTTTAGGCGTTATTCTTGTCGCATAAAAATGATATTTTATGGCTTAAAACATCACTTTCAAATCCACCCTCAACTTTCAGTGCATAATAATATCACAAGGTGCTCGCTCACACTCGAGCTTTCCTTCCAAGTTGACTTGGAAAATTTTGCCGTTGTCTTACCCAAAATTGATGAGCACAGTTGTGGACAATATTTGTGTTGATGGGAAAGGCATCGGCCCCTCTGAGGCCTTCAATCAGAGCGCACTGATTCAACTCTAAGGTATATTCCAGAACCATGCCGCTTTCTACAAAATTCCAATTTGGGCACGAATGTTCAAAATCGACCGTAATATACTGGTAGTCTGGCTCCGGGATGTACAATAGATAGACCAAAGACCCAGAGTTGTGTTCTGTTTCTTCCAGCAATGTCTCGTCGTAAACAATGCACTCTTGGTTGTCGTTGTAATTTGTGGCAAATTTCTTTAGACCTCTTGTCATCAAAGCGCAAGCCAGTGCAGATCTACGTGTATAATAATGGTTTAAGAAATGATTTTTTATCATTAGGTGAAAAGGGTTCTTATTCTAATGGAAAGTTGCAAATCAACATAGACGGGATTGTTTTGTTCTGTTGTGATGTGACGTTCAACGTGATGTTTAAAAGCACGACAAGGGTCTCAGTTGGGGTCATGTTCCAGACGAATGTATCATTTCAAATTTGATCTATTGGGCGGATTTGGTGTATACGTATTTTATATTATATATATTCTGTCCTTAAATATATTTGTATTTAAATGGATATTTCAACAGATTGAAACGTAACAACAAAATAAATTTGTGATTAATTCCTTGCCATTCTGAAAATAAAACTAAGATTGCAATATTTGGTTACTGTGAAGTGTCCATTTAAAAGTTTATAAAGATATCTTACCTTTTAAACTGGGTGTTTCTCAACCTTACGGCCCTGGCACCACCCAATCCAAGTTCAAGAATTTGTTAATTTTGTTGTAGTTTCAATGCAATATGCATGTGAAACAATTTCCTATCCTTACCGTACGTTAAGAAAGGTTTTCACCAATGCCAAATCAAGGCTGTTTTGCTCCACATAAATGGACTTCAAATGGAACTTTTTTTGTTCAATCATGTGGACATCCTGTCCTATTAAAAAGAACAGGAACAACCTAATATTGATCCACATGATCCCTCGATGAGCGTCGGTGGTGAACTAGATGTTTTCCGGTTTTGTGCATGAGTTTTATTCACCAATTGGAGGGACGGTATGGCTTTGCATTTGTACCTAAGGTTATGTGTGCAAAATCAAATCAAGACATGACCCCCTGACATTTGGAACCGATTTGTGGGACACAAAGACCTCTTATAAGCGTATCTTTGGACTAAGAATGGTTCATGAATGCACTCTAGTAAGCGATCAAGTGAAGCATATAGACCAGTGAAGTAAAAGTAAAGCAGAGAAAAATCCGCATTGACGATGTGATCTTGGGTTTTACTATTATTTTTTTGTAAAGGAAATGAATATGTATAGTGTTCTGAGATCTGGATGGGATTGGCTTTCCTCCCAACTATTTCCTTAGTTGTAAGTGAAAGCTGGGTCGACGTTGATATTGACGATGGACACAGGAATGGTTCCATATTCGCTTAGTATATTGGTGACTGTCAGGCAATTGAGAATGCTTTACAACAGAAAATTACTTGTGGGATGTAAATAACGAAGAGGGGCCTTGCCAAACAATGGGAGACCGGATAAAGAATAGAATTATGAATCAAAATGCACTCGACTATTCAAAGGAAGAAAATGGAGATGAATGTTTTTCGTTGAATTTCCTGATTTGTTTTCGTTCTGTTTTCAACATCTGAAGATGCTAAATAAAGAAAGATCAACAAAGCTCAGCTGATTATCCTTCTCTCTGATTAGACGACTTTTCTCTCTGGTCCTTTATTCTTATTGGTGGAATTATTTATCATGCTTGGATGGTTTAAAAAACTTGGAAAATAAATGTTGAGAAAATTTAGGAACCCTGGTTAGACACTCCAGCGTGAGATTTATTTTGATCTTCAAATTTGACTCTGAACGGAGACTCGAACATGTCAAAATAAGTCCCACCCTGGAGTATCTCCTCAGGGTTCCTAGTTTTACGTTACATTTATGTACCAAGTTTTTTCGAGTCATCCAACCTTTATGAAGAATTATAAAGACTTCTATCACGTTTCCACGAATGAGCACTTGACGTACGAATGTTTTGAACCTTTCAACTTTAACGTGTATTGTGTTTTTTATTTTCCTGAACTATATAAAACGGCAGCCCTCGAAAACCCTCCACCAATAAGAATACAGGACCCGAGAGAAAAATCTTCCAATCATAGAGGAAGTAAGGCCTAGAGAGTACATTTGGAGCTAGCTAGGCAGACTCCTTTTCAGAGCTGAAGAGCGGCAGATCAAAGGCTCTAAGGCTATGGTATCTGAGTTTTAATTGTCTGGAGTTGCATTGTCCACCAGTTACCGATTCAGTTGCAGTAAAAACCACAACAAACTCGATTTTTACTCTTTTATGTTACTTATTCGATGATCTAATTCCCCAAGCACCAGAAGCGGCAATTTTAAATGGCAGAACACTCACCCCCTCCCTCTCCCCTCCCCCATCGACCATTGTAGAGCGCTTGGCATGTGTGTTTATGACTAAATAAATTTTTCTTCTTCCGGTACGAGCAGGAAAAATTCTGCAATTGGCAAAAAAACTTTTCTTTGACGTTTCTCCAGCGCTTTGTTTGTCAATTACAGCCATTGCCGTTCTCACCAGTCCGTCCTCACTAATATTGACGCTCTGCACCCGGGACAATGGTCATTGTTTTCCTTTGGGCACAATATCGTCGATGTGGATTGACCTCCTGGGCTTCATCCACTTCCTTCTTTCTTCAAGTTCGCCAAGGAACTCTGTCGCCAATGTGCTCAAAATTATTCTGCCATGGTCTGGACTCTCCGCTGATGTCCCTTCCAATAAGCAAAGATATCTTCCATGGAAAATGTATCTTGGGCGGCTGGGTGAGGGCTATCTTTCATGGAAAGAAACATGGCGTGGTACAAGGGTGAAGGATCACTAGGATCCGAAGAGACTTCCTATAACGGTGGTCCATTCACGATGGGGGTAGATTACAAGATGAGAGTGAACAGTTTATCGTGGGACAAAACATGGGTGCCCAAGGAGACAAGCAAACCCTCCAATACTCTACAAATGAAAGCGATTTTTCTCTCCCACGCAACTCCAAAGTGAGATGCATCAGGAGGGTTCAATTCCTTTTCTTCAAGGCATCACGATTTTTTTTTGCAAATTGGGAGCCTCTTCGTCTTGTCTCAATGATCCTATAATGTTTGTGCCGTGATCACTTCTACGGGTTTTATATGCACTCTTATATGTTTCTTCCCTCCTAGGAGCACAAAAACTCAGAACCGCGAAACCATGGGGATGAGGGCAGCCAGGCCTTGTGAACTATGAACCCGTGATGCGATAACAGCTCACGATGTTCAAAAAAAAACTTATCAAGTTTCCAGGGAAACTCCCAAACACCTCCCGGCATTTTTCTACCTCAAAAACGTCATGGTAACAACTTTGATTTCATTGCTTTATGGAATTCTAGTCCACTTAAAAAACCTTACATACCTAAATGCATTATAAAAACTAAAATTTTCAAAAACCTACTTAACGTAAATTCACTATCCACCCAGTGGAGACCCAGACATTGGTAACACAAATTTTCTATTTTCACTAGTTGACGCCTGTCCTTAATGTTCATTTGATCAAATGAGTGGAATCAAACAGTCCGATGTTTGGTGGATGATACATGGACTTCTCATTTTCACTTATTTTAGCTAAATTGTGGAACAGAATTACCATTTCATATGTTATCAAATATAGTACATTGGTTGAGGTGTTATCAAGAGGCAGGAACTTTACGGTCACACTGTAACGCTTTGAAGAGATGATTTAAGTTCAAAGAATATAATGGAACTCCCAAAATTAATCGAAGGGCTGTTATTGCTAAGGTACAAAACCAAGCAGACGGCAATAATAAACAAAAGTTTGCTTAAAACTTGACAAAATTTCAATTGTGTTACTGAGTTAACGGGACAAATAGTACTGAAAGTTATGAATTGGTGGACCCTAAACTAACTAGTATTGAATAAACCACTCATGGAGTCACTGTTCTTAGGGCCACCATAAGTTAAACTCCTTATCAAGAAGATAATGTTTTCTCAATAGGGGACAACGATGTGTTTTCGTGGAAAGTAACTGCACAAGACATTTTGAAGGATACCCCTGCAGAGCATTAAAACTGATCAGACATCAACCTTGTTCTCTAAGTTGTCTGGTTTTGGAACAAACGGCATGGACTGGCGTTTTTGCAGTAACCGAATTTAGAGTGTAGGGGAAAAGTTAAAGACCTTATGAAACAAAGTTTACTCTTGAGTAGGAATGGTGGATCATTGATTGCTTTCGGAGAGCCATTTGCAAACTTGCAATGTCATCAATATTTGATCAATTTTCACGTCCAACACAAAAAAACTGTCTGAGCAAAAAATAAAAAAAAACAAATTGGAGCAAACAAATTTGGGTTCATTGGCTCAAACAAGAGGGCTCTAGCTCAAACTCTTAATGTGAGAACAGAAACTTCAGCTTTTAAAGTTGACTTTGAGTGGCTGTTTTTTTATCTTCTTCCACATTGACAATGAACGCGTACGGGACATCATGCTATTACATCTACAAGCTCACAGTTCATTGTTCGTAATAAGGGCTCAATCAAAATTTCAAACTTTGAGCCTGCAGAACTTTGAGGAAGAACTAAATTTTGTCCAATTTTCTAAGCTTGGTCACTTGAGATGGGGGAAAATTGGAATCGCATGTTTTGCATATTTAAAGCAATAATTGGCCAATCTGCATGCTTTTGCATAATTTCCCATTTAACAATTTTCTTTGCACATTTTAAATCTTTTGGGTGGCATGGTGCGTTAAAGCAACCAAAAGATAGACACTACATATTCTTGGGAAATCATTGGCATACCTTTCAAAACTGAAGAGGTACAAAAAAAACAGATTACCAGTCACATCTAATTAAAACTGAATTGTAAAAATCAAGGAAAAAAAACAGTAAATTATCTTAACAAGAAACAATTATGCACCAAAAGTTCAAGTGATCCCATAACAAATGGTGGTGACAAGCTCTAATATTCGTAGGGAATACGTAGGCCTTGTTGATCCGGTAGCATCTTTCAAGTCAGACTTGGACAAATTTCTAGATAGCATTCATGATCAATCCTACATTCAAGGACTAGCTCGGTCTGCCAACTCAAATTCCTTGGTAGACCAAATATCATATAAAAATTGAAAGGTAATAAATAGACAAATTATAACCCATAATTTCAATAGTACTGGGGATTACATTACCTGTAGCGGTTAGATAAGCCCGTGAAAAAATAAACCAAAAAAAAAGAAAACAAATCTAACCACTATGGATCAGGGCAAGTTTCCCTCTGCTCTGAAGGTAGCTCATGTTGTTCCATTTTTCAAACGGGGAAATACATGTAAGTCGCTTCCCAATAACTATTGGCCGGTATCTCTCACTTCGATTAGTGCAAAGGTGTTTGAGAAGATCATGACGTTCAAACTTGTTGAATTTCTTGATATTCATGAAGTCCTTCCTCCAAACCAGCATGAGGTCCGGGCAAGTTTCCCTCTGCTCTGAAGGTAGCTCATGTTGTTCCATTTTTCAAACGGGGAAATACATGTAAGTCGCTTCCCAATAACTATAGGCCGGTATCTCTCACTTCGATTAGTGCAAAGGTGTTTGAGAAGATCATGACGTTCAAACTTGTTGAATTTCTTGATATTCATGAAGTCCTTCCTCCAAACCAGCATGAGGTCCGAGCACATTTTAGCACTGTTACCCTACTGATTGAGCATTTAGAGCAGGTCATTGAACATGGCCTCCAGCAGCGCGTGCAGCAACCATTCAGGCCCCAGGCGGGCTCTGTGGAATTCATCATTTGCGGGCACATTGGAGCGGCCATCAGGTAGCCGCGTGCGTAAATGTCGGCCAAAAAAACCGAACGCCGGGCTGAAGCCATCAGCACGCGGAGTGACATGCCAAGCCAACAGACTCTCCTGGAACGTCCTACTTGTGATTGATGCGCCCAATTTCTTCAGAAGAAATTTTATGTTTTTAACGGCTGCCTCAGCCAGGCCATTACTTCGCGGGTTGTAGGGCGAAGAGGTCTCATGTATGATTCCAAGCTCCTCACAGAAGGCCGTAAACAGGCCCTGAAATTGCGGTCCGTTATCCGATTTCAAGTGCTTGGGGAGTCCCACATTGCTGAACAAATTCATCAGAGTATTGCATACGGTTGTTGTGGTTGTTGAGGTCAAACGGGCAACAAAGGGAAACCCGCTGCAGCAGTCAACCATGATGAGGAAAAATAATCCAACCCGCTCCATTGGTGACATAGCAGTGGTGGTTTGGATGGGTTCGTGGGGCTGGGCTGGAAGAGCTTTGAGACAAGCCTTGCTTGCTGCAATCCGCTGGCGAATGTCATTCGCCATGCCTGGCCAGAAAAATAGTTGTCTTGTGTGTTCGGTCGTTTTGACGACGCCTGAATGGGACAAATGGAGAAGATCCACAATGGCCCGCCGGGCGGTGCGGGGAATGAACAGGCAATTGCCCTTGCGAACTATGCCCTCCTCCACGCCGATCTCAACAAATCTGACGGAAATGCGCGAGAGCAGGGTCATCAAGGGTTCCTTGAGCTGCACAATCCCTCAGATTGCGATACTCCTCGTCAATATCATTGAAAATGACAGCCATAGCCGGATTGTGGGCGTCAATCCTCTTGATTGCCGTCTCGACTGACTCATTGGGTGGGAAGAATGGAGATCGACTCAGAGCGTCTGCAATCAAGTGATCCTTGCCAGCAGCCTATTCAACAATGAAGCTGTACATGACAAGGCATTCCCGGATACGTTGCAGCCTGTCATTGTCTATAATGATGTGCTTTTTTTCAAAGACGCCAACTAGGGGCCTGTGGTCGGTAATGACGTGGAACATGGAGCGGCCTTGGAGAAAGAAATCGCACTTGATGATTGCTAGCAGTATCGCAGTTGCCTCAAGCTCAATTGTTGCGTAATTGCGCATGGCTAGAGTTAAGGAGCAAGACCCGCACTGAATAAGTCTTGGTCGACCATTATTCTCTCGTTGGATGAGAGCATATCCCAAGCCGTGAAGGCAAGAGGCATCCGTCAGCAATTCTGTTCTCAGCATCAGGTCAAACGGTTTGACTATGCCGCTTGAACAGAGTAATCTCCAAGCTTGGTCAAATTCAGCCTGATGTTCTGGCAACCAAAGAAAGGTATTGCCCTTACAAAGGAGTTGGCGCATGTTGACCGTTGTGTGAGCAAGGTCCGGCATGAAGGCACCCAGCTGGTTTGCCAAACCAAGGAAAGATCGCAATTCAGTGATATTCTTCGGAACAGGGAGCTCTCTGATAGATTGCAATTTTGCCGGATTGGGACTGACTCCATCAGCACTGACAATGAAACCGGCAAATTTGAGCTTGCTTTCCATCTCCATCTTTTCCAAAGAGAGCTTAATCCCATTGGCACGGCAACGTTGAAGAACCAACTCATAACGCTGAAGGGTTATCTCCTGTGTTGGCCCTTGCACGAGCATATCATCAACTATTTTCATGAGCCATGGGAGGCCAGCCATAGCTCTATCCGTACGCATACAGAATTCGTCGCCACTCGAGCATAATCCCATGGGAGCAACAGTGTAGCGATATTTTCCAAATGGGAGGAGAAAAGTCGTAAGGAAGGAATATTCCTCATCAAGTGGAACCTGGAAATATCCATGAATGGCATCCAACTTGATGAAGAAACGGGAGTCCTTGTTCACCTGACGGGTGAGATCTTGGGCAGAGAAGAAGGGGTGAACGGGTCGGTGAATGGCTTTGTTCAAAGTACGGTAGTCAGTGACTAATCGCACTTTCTTCCCGCCAGGTTTAGGCACAAAGTGAGCTGGAGAGCACCAAGTGGTTGGTTCATCAACCTTAACAATCATGCCCACCCCAATGAGTTCGTTCAGGAGAACATTGGCCTGCTCAGAGAGATGTGGTTGTACTGGTCTGGCAATAAGTACATGACAAGGTGTGATATTCTTTGACTTGTTGATTTTAATCTTCATTTTTGGACCTTTCAGAGTTCCAGATGCGTCGCCGAGAGATGATTTCATAACGTCACTATATTCTGCGGTGATGGCATCAATTGCCGCACTACCACCTTGCAAGGTCAC
>NC_081445.1:14678907-14680344 GCF_007210705.1 Tigriopus californicus | reverse complement strand
GCCTCAAATATCGAGGTCGAATCTCAAGGAAACGTTTCTCGAGTGCCTTATAACAATCGTTAATTGTGGCCTGGCTTTCCACGATTTTGTAACGGATCGTAACAGCAAGAGAATAGTCAATCATCATAAAGAAAATTGACTGTTGCTAAATAATTGTAAGTAGATCCATATTAGATGAAGAATACCAAGATTCAAAATTTCTCAGCCAGTTCCTCATTTCAGGTGGTGACGCTGTTGAAGCTAGGATGGATGGGCGCATGGCTTCCTGAGACCTGAAGACCCTCACATCACGAGGAGGGACCGGAGCAACGGTAGTGGCCATATGGGTGCCAGGGGTTGGTCCAGCTGCGTGTTTTACGGCTATCATTAATTCGGCCTCAAGTCTTTTCATCTCGGCCCTGACATCCTCCGCGATTTGTGGGTCGAGATCCAGCCAGTCATCATATCTATCACTGATTTGTTGAAGTTTCACCAGCAATGCATCGGCCGAGGTCTGGGCATAGACTGAACCCGCATGTGATTGAATTAATACAGCCTTTGCTCGCTCAAAGCCTCCCTTGTATTGGCCAATCGATCTCTTCACGGTTGATATCTTCTCGGATGTGGACATGGTGATGAGTGGTTGAAAGCATATAGTGAAGTCCAGTTCCAACACTTGGACGCACCCCCAACTGGGATGATCCGACCTCCTGGTCGCAGACGGCGGGCCACCACCGAAAACCTTGGACGGACTTACTGCTTCTTAACCGTTGGACCCAGTTATACCGACTGCTCCATGTTACGTCGACATGGCAAAGTGGGAGGCGGGAGGCGGAGCGGAATGAGCAACACGAATAAGAACGAAGGGATCTTTTATATCTGGTTAGCTGCCTCAGAGATGGCAGGTTCCGAGAGGAGAGGTTGCATGGATCAAGAAATATAACACAAACGTTCAACATTAATTATTACCTCACCCTCGGGGATGACCCCAGGTTCGCCTATTTAAGCCGTTAAGGCATCAACTTATGCTGAAACTTAAATAACGCAAAGAAGTTTGGATTCAACTAGCCTGGGTCAGAACCAGGATTCGCTAATTGAAAAGTGGATGCTCTACCAATGGGGTACCGCAGCTAACCTCAAAATATATCCTATTGTCTTGGTACCTATTGCCTCGGAGGTCCTTTAATCTTTTGTGATGAAGGAAATGTCGGAATTTGAATCCGCCGCACTCTTCATGCTGACTTGGTGGACCCATGACCCACAATGAGGTGGGTGTTCTTGAGGGGATTGGCTTTACATCCACCTTTGATTGCTTTGATGCAAATATCCTGTGCGCGAAACGAAGAGTCATGAATTCAATCACAATATTATTGAATGAACAAGGTCGTTTATAAAGGACAGGTGACAAAAAAGATTTGAACGGCAATTGCTCTTTGAAAGCCAAGTACGCTCAATTCG
>NC_081445.1:14677441-14677907 GCF_007210705.1 Tigriopus californicus | reverse complement strand
TTTTTAACCAAGACCAAAAAATTAACAGAAGGAACAACAGATGGCTCTGTGAAGACCCAGAGGAGGTTCCCATTGTGATGTCCACCCAATTCCTTGCTCATGTCATGGTCCTTGACGTGGTGAGCAATGACGGTGACGTCATGCCTCCTTACTTCTTTGAAAAGGGCCTCAGGGTTGGCCAGGATGTGTACCTTGAAGTTTTCAAGAATCATGTCGTTCCCTGGATCAGCAGGGTTGCCGCTGGTCGGCATTTTGTCCTCCAACAAGATGGCGCTCCATCGCACAACGCCAATAAAGTCCAGAATTGGCTGGAGGAGAACGTACCAGAATTCTACGAGGAGGACTTCTGGCCTCTTGGAAGTCCAGATTGCAATCCTCTCGACTATTATGTGTGGGGCATGGTTGAAAAAGATGTCAATAAGAAACCACACAACACAATTGAGTCAGTCATGGTCAAGGTCAAGGA
>NC_081445.1:14666921-14677405 GCF_007210705.1 Tigriopus californicus | reverse complement strand
CTTTTGGACACTTTTGTCCACTTGGTGTCCAAAAGTCACGCTAATTCTCAAAATTGCCCACCCTGATCCTATCGCCCCTCCTGTTCTTTATATACGTACATGGTTGACCTCCCTCTACGGACAAATGCTGATGAACAGGGTGCAAGGGCTTATATGGCAAAGCTTTTTGCACATTATAACTCTTATTTGGCTAAATATAATTAAATGTCAAACCTACCATAAAAACAATGGAGCTTAACTGGTTTATACGTATTAAATAAATTTGATTGGATTCGTAATGTGGAAAGAGCAGGATGTCAAAGGTGCGGTACTCTCTGGGCTCCGCACCGGAAATTCGCCGAAGGAGATTTCCAACTTCAGCAACATCCCTCTCAGGACTGTTAACAACATCAAGAGTCGATTTGAAGAGGACCCTGAGGGTGTTGCATCGGCCAGGAAAAAATATGTTGTGAGAAGTGACAAGAAGACGCTAATTTCATCGCCAGTGTCCAGGACATGATCAACGAGAACCCAGGGCGCTCCAAGCGGTCCATTGCAAGAGAACTTGATGTGAGTGATTGGTTAGTCCGACATATTGTGAAACAAAACATCAGGTACCGATCGTATATGCTACGCAGAGGCCAGTTTTTGTCAGTGGAGATGAAAGAAAGAAGATTTCTTAAAGCAAGTCGCCTTCTGAATTGGCTCAAACATCCGAGAGTGTCAAATCAACTGATCTTCTTCAGTGATGAGAATTTTTTTAACCAAGACCAAAAAATTAACAGAAGGAACAACAGATGGCTCTGTGAAGACCCAGAGGAGGTTCCCATTGTGATGTCCACCCAATTCCTTGCTCATGTCATGGTCCTTGACGTGGTGAGCAATGACGGTGACGTCATGCCTCCTTACTTCTTTGAAAAGGGCCTCAGGGTTGGCCAGGATGTGTACCTTGAAGTTTTCAAGAATCATGTCGTTCCCTGGATCAGCAGGGTTGCCGCTGGTCGGCATTTTGTCCTCCAACAAGATGGCGCTCCATCGCACAACGCCAATAAAGTCCAGAATTGGCTGGAGGAGAACGTACCAGAATTCTACGAGGAGGACTTCTGGCCTCTTGGAAGTCCAGATTGCAATCCTCTCGACTATTATGTGTGGGGCATGGTTGAAAAAGATGTCAATTCAGAAACCTCACAACACAATTGAGTCTGTCATGGTCAAGGTCAAGAAGGGGAAGACCTCCATGGACAGAGACGAGATCCGGAGGGCCTCCTCAAGATTCAGGGCAAGGCTGGAAGCTGTTGTTGAGGCCAAAAGCGATTTTTTTTTTTGAATGAAATTAAAGAAAAATGTCTGATGTTGTTGCCAAAGAAGAAATTATACAAAAAAAACTTTTATGTATTTTTTTTATTTTATCGCATTTTTTTGAACTGCACTTTTTTTGCCAGATAAGCCCTTGCACCCTAGACCTCGAAAATATGTTGTTGTTTTTTTCAATTGATACGAATTTTGTGGTTAAAGACAGAAAAAGCTATCTTATTTTGGTGTTGAGGATCAATTCCAAACGTTTGGAATTAACTAGATTTCCTTACAATAGCGACTTTTTGCTTCCAATCTCTTTACTTGATGCTCGACATTGTGGAGTTTTGAATGGGGATAGTTGTCTGAGCACAAAGTTAACTTAACGTGAAAAATCGCCGCTTAGAGGAAAACTAGTTGTGACAACCGTCCGCAATTTACCCTCAACGGCAAAATAAAATATTTTCCCGGTCTTTTTATGGTATACAATTGATTCTCGTCTGATGCCAACTGTAATTGCTTAGGGTCTTTTTGATCATAAAACGATTTTGGGTCTTTGCTGGCTTGGATCGCAACCATGACGGCAGGTAAAGCTCATTTGCAATTATTTGGTTTGCTGACTTTCCCTAACAGAAAACAGGGAGCTCAATTTGACGTTCAAAATCGTTGGAAGACCAAATATTTCATAAAGTTAAGTGATAACAATAAGACGAATCGCAATTTTTCATTGTAATTGTAACGGGGTATACCCCCCTCCCCCCAAAAAAATGATAAATGCTTCTGGCTGAGGGTATAATTCTTCATCTAATCAAATATTTGTAGTGCGTTTGTGGGCGTTGATCCAGTAGCAGGATTTAAGTCAGACTTAGACAAGTTTTCGACAAAAATTCACGATCAACCTTACAGGGTGGATTTTAAAAGGTGTTACAGAATTTGCTTTGGCTACAGAGACTACAGTATATGGCTGAACCATTTACTTTCATAATTAGTGCCCCAATTGCAAACGGCATTCACTTTGCATTAAAACCACAGTGACACTTTTTGAACATTAACTTTCGAAGGACGGAAGCCACCGTTAGCAAGTCACTTCTAGGGACAGTACAAAGCGTGCCAGCTGTGAGGCTGGCAGTGGGTGTTTTCATTAAACATTTTGGCCTTGAACGGCCAATTTGACTTATCTTTTTTATACTAAAAGGAGTATTAAGTTGGCACTGGACACAACACCGGTCTAGCAAAATCAAAATACCCTATGCCAATTGGGCTTAGCGGTGGATTTGTGGATTAGCGATGAACGTTGAGGTCCGTCTCTTGGATAATGATCTGCAAAACATCCCCATCGATAAAATCCATGTTGTCCTCAATGAGGTTATGAGGTTTCTCTTGGAAAAGGAGCTTAACGACGGCATTTCAGCTGTCTCCCTGCCTCATAGGAAACCAAATAACATGGAAGGAGATCATAATGGTGACATATTAAGCACTGCACGAGTGTGTACCATCTGTCTCAGACAGAAAATTGCCCTGTTGTCCCCAAGTGTTTCTTGATATTTAAAGCTAGATACATGCAATACTTTCAAAGCAATTGATTAATCAATGGACACTGCACACACGGTAAAATTAATTCCCATGCCATCCAAATTCCCTCCATAGTTCAAGAATTCAATGCGAGGGTTGTCAAAAGCTTCCAATGTTTTGGGAACAGAGACCTTGCTGCAGAGCGTATAATCGTCCCCATTTTCGCTTTGGTTCTCGGTATCATTCTCCTCTTTAGCATTGTAAAAACCCTTGAAGTCCATTCTGCCATTTAAACAATTGTCTGCAGTTTGGAGCTCAAATAACTCGGGGTTGATTTTGGCCAGGATCTTGGTTTCATTTGGATGCTGCAAAGATACAGAAACTAAAAACCAGAAATACATACTCATAAAGGTCGAATCCCATCTATCTTTTTAAGGCAAATTTACAATGCTTTGTCAGCCAGACCATTTGCTTGCCGTGGAACATGGACGTTCTAACACGAAACTTTCTGTTGGCGAGGTGTTTTCGACAATAAGCCGAAAAGTATGAAAAGCTCCCCCTCCCCTTGCACGCTTACATATGTACAGTTGCTCAAAAAAGGGCAATTTTCCTGTACTTTTTGAAATTATTTCTTCCCAATTAAAGGCTTTCATAATCAGCTTGAATGTAAAGTTTTCATTACATTAGTCATAGACCAATAGAACTCGAGATTCCAGTGGACTATACTGTACATTGACTATTTCAGGAATTTCCTTACGGGGACAGGTCCAAATAACTGACTTATGAATACCAAATTCGAGTTTTATATAGTGTTTAGTACATAACTATAGACGTATCTCTTGAGTTCCCTAAGCACAATTTTGGGCTCATATTTGGCTAAGTTTTTCTATTCAACCAGATGTTGTAGTCGTATGAAGTCCTTATTTGGAATAAAGGGAACGGTTTAGGAGATGAGAAAATTTTGCTTCCGTTCGCAACATCTCTAGAAGTTCGTGGTCAATGTCATGGACTTGTAGGGGCCTCGAGACAATCAATTAACTCATGACTCTCTCGACCCTCAATTACCTGCTCTATACCTTCTTTCAGTTGGTTAAACATGCAAAAATAAAATCCAAATATGATTCAAGAACTTTGTAAGGGAAGAAAGCCTTGAAATTGTAAGAGGAAAAGAGGGGAATGCCTATTTACCCAAGGTGAATGGGATTCACCTTGACAGAGTTATCTATGGCGGAATTCATTGCTGCAGATATTGCCGTTGAGACCATCGGGGAAGAGAGATCATACTCGTTCAAAAAGTATTAACTTCTAGACAATACCGGTCCGGAATTGTCTGGGTGCTAAGTGTGAAAAACCCTACGGGACGATTTTGCATTTCCGATAGATGTTACCTTCTTTAAAAAGTATTTAGCTGCATTAAATGGATTTAATTGTCATTGTCAGAAAAAATCCGACCTCATCCAAATGCCAAGCCCAAGGCAAGAAAAAAAAGCAACATTCATTTTAGAAACTAATTTAGCGTGCGTATCAGATGTTTCTACGGAGCAAATTTTTCTATGCACTATGTATTTTATCACTTTTTATCGAAGTGGTTTTCTTTGATGGTTTTGGCATGGTTTATAAGATTCTGGCAATGGTAAAGAAGTCGAGTAACTTTTTTCACCGTAATGCAGCGGTCTCACTTAATAAATCATAAAAAAAATTAATCAAAATTTGAGTGCTCAGGGAAGCGGTCAAACTTCAGAAGTAATGTCTTGTAGTGGGTTCAGTATTTGAATCTTCGATCCAATTTGGTTTACTTACGTATAAAAGGGACCATTTGAAATCCAAGCCTTAGATCGACAAAATCTGTCACTTTGGCAGTTTTTTAAAGAATAATATTGAAACTGAATTACTGATGTAATCAAATAAGTATTGGAATTTGTAAGTAACGGCTTGAACTGTTACCGAAAAAACTACAACGTTAACAATAACGTTAGGTTTTAGAAAAATTTACGCGTTACCATTTCCGTTGGTTTTTAGAAAAAATGTACGCGTTACCATTAGCGTTACTTTTATTGCAAGGACCTGGGGCGCCTAGGCAGCGGCGCAAGCCTGCGGCGGCTTGGTTGCAAGGGCCTGGGGGCGGTTAGGCAGCGGTTACGGAGCAACACAAAATAGCCAAAATGGCAACACTGACGTCATTTCATGATGTCAGCTGACGCAGAATCTCTGCTGTGCACTTGTCATTCGGTTACCATTAACCCTTCAACTTCTGTGTACTGAACCGGAAAGGCAGCTTTCTAGATCAAAGGGCCTTAGCTAGGGTTCCCATCTTTAGCAAGAGAGGGTCTGTTCAAGGTACAAATCAAAAATGCTCAACCGAGTGTCAAAACGTGACCCTACCTTTCTAAGACTCGAGCACAGGGTTGCTTAAAGACTTGGTTTTGATCTTTGATTGCTCGGCAGTACCTTTTTTTACTCAAGTTGAGAACCCTAACTGAGGTCCTTCAAGCTAAATAACTGATTTGCATGAGAAGTATATCGACGAAAATATCGACCTAGGAGCTCCCTGGTTAAGGACTATAGCATTGTTCAGGCTCTCTTTATGCTTTAAGTCGAGCTCCATATCCAAATTTGGAGGTGACCATCATTATGCCAATCTATTCCTTGCACCCGCATTCTTCTCCTTCATAAGCATGCCAGGAAATGAGCAAAATCTTGACATCCTGTTCTCGACCTTTGCGTGACAGGAAAGAGCCAATTTTCAAAGAGAGTGGCCAAAGAGCCAAGGGAGATGATAGTAGCGCGTTTGATTAATGCGTGACCGAGTTGACCTCGGGTTCATGGGTTCGATCCCAAGTCTCCCCACCCACCCAAACCCTGCTTCTACAGTGGATATTTGCCTCGAATGGCAACCCTTGATCCCAGAATGGGCTCCAAATCGTCATGTGCGAACACAATTGAATTGAAATTCATGTACCACTTATATACATATATCCAATGAGACATGCTTCTCGCAATAAATACAAATACAATTTTCAGCTAAAAACGAACATGCCATATCTTAAAATGTGAGGTTGAATGTTGGTGTCCAACATTTATAAATAAGATATCCAAAATAAAGTGATCTTGGGATCTCAATGAAGTCATAGGAATGCATTTGACTTGCAAAACACATTGGCAATCAAGACTTCAAAATTGAACGCACTTGTTCAAGATTTTTTTTGGTCTTGTCAATTTTCAAGCCAACCAATCAGATTCTTAACACCAAGAACACCCGTTTGACGATATTGTCATTCTCTTCTTTCAGTGTCAAATGATAATATAATTGATCATATCAGTAGCAACTACGTCACTGCATTTGAGACCAAACTTTAATAATAAATTCGGGGAGGAAAGCTTTTTACATTATTTTTTTCCCCCGTTTGAAGAGGAAGAAAGTTCCGGTAACTTCCGGTTAATTTTGAGTAACACTACCGAACAGGCGTTACTTTTCTTCAAAAGTAAGGCATCGGTGACGGAACTTTTTTTTGCCTTTTTTTTTATTTCTTAACCTTTTCTTTACCCAGAATTGATGAGCGCATTGGAATTCAATGTATGCGTTGGAGGCGATGGCATCTGCCCCTCTGAGGCCTTCTATTAGAACGCATTGGTTCAGCTCTAATGTATATTCCAGGACCATGTCGTGATTATCAAATTTCCAATTTGGACACTTTTCTTCGAAATCGACGGGAACAAATTCAAAGTCGGGCTCTGGAATTTCCAATAGATGGACCAAAGACCAAGGTTGGACATCAGTTTCTTGAATGAGTGTCTCGTCATAGACAATGCATTCCTGGTCATCGTTGTAATTCGTGGCCAACTTGTTAAGACCATGAGTCATCAGAGCGCATACTAGTGCAGATCTATCATCAGGCATTGGAAAAGAGAAAACATGTCATAAGTTGATGAAATTGATTTTTGATTTCACTTGTCACTTCGATATCGCTTTGACTGGAATTATAAACCAGTTGTTGGATGTTTTTACAATGACTTCAAGATCAAATGTCTTTATCGCATGCCTAAATGCCAAAGACCTTAAAGTCGTCGTTCGTTTTTCGCTGATATTATTTAACCACTTTCTAATTTTCCTCAGACGATTCCACTTATTTGATGACCCACTCTTTAGCTTTGAGAATGATTTAGACATATCTACAATAAATTTATTGGACGAAGACCACCGGCAAAAGAATTTCGACTGAACTCATTGGAAGATAAGTGCTCTGTGACCGATTGCAGGGTTTGCCGTTTGAACTCGACGAACATAGTTCAGTAAACTAAGATAAATCTATTTTCCTGTCACTCTCTGCACACAGACACAAACGCACCCGCCAAGTTTCCCAATGAAACACCCTTGGACTTGTTCGAGCTTTTGCAAACCTATCGAATAAAATGGACTCCAAATAGGGGGGGAGGCATATTCAAGATGTGGCTGAACAATCAAATTGTACAGAGTTGGCATGACGATATGATCTCTTGACTTAAACGTCCCATGTATCTATATACATTTTTTTCCATTTCATTCCACAGATTCTTTACCGATACAAGGAATATGATTCCTTGTAACCACACGTTGTCAATCACACGTTTGAAAGCAACCCCTACCTTTAACTAGGTATACTCATCCGCCTTTCCTTTGTTTCAGAGGATTATACCTAGGCCCTAAATAGACAGAACAAGCTCAATTTCATGATGTCATACCAACGCGTAAAATGTATAAAGAGTGTGTATATTCTTATACAAGATAGGTCAAAGAATAAAAGAGCAAAATGCTCAGAATTAAACAATAGTTGCTTAAAATACGGCACTGCATAAAAGATGACTTGAATTGGCTTAGTACACATGGAAAAAGAACCTCACCGTATACTGGGAAAAGTTTTGACAAATGCCACATCGAGGCTCTCTTGTTTCGCAGAAATAGATTTCAGCTGAAACTTCTTTTCTTCAATGTTGAGACTATTTCCTAATGCAAATCCCAAGAACAACTGAAAATTGAACCACATGATCCCACAAGGGCAGAAGGTGATAAACTATAGGCTCTTCGGAAGTGCCCGGTTTACATAAGGAAATAACAGTTAAACGCCTGATTGTTCTTTTGCACCCTTGGACAACTCTATCATGCAACTTACTCGTACTGACTCGTTAATGAAAAGAAAATCAATGGATGATACCCTGACATTTGGAACTTGTTTGCATTGCCCAGAGACCTCTTGAGCTTGTGGACCAGGAATGGTTGATGAAAATATTTTTGAGTTCGCATTAGATCTTTGCCAAGGAAGTATATATCATAATCTGGGACAGTGATGTGGCATTAGGCTACATAATATTCAGCATTAGTTAAATTAGAACCTATTAGGCCTTTACAAACCTGGAAACAGGAATGATCGTATCTCTAACGAGGACAAAAACCCAAATTGACATAATGTATTCAGTCCATTCTGAAATACAATGGGGTCCTTCCTTTTACGATTTGTTGATTACAAATTGTTTCAGGAAAACGATTTGCAGTCTTGTAATATCCCCAACATCTGACCCATTTGTGTGTCCAATCGAGTATATGAAACTAAAACATTGGTTGGAGATTTTAGTTTGAGGGTTGAAACAATAAACTATTAGCATTGAACTTGACGAGCCAGCCACTTGTTCTTGATCGGCAGCCATATCTACTTATTTCATTTATTTATTAACTTTCAACTCCATTCGGCTCAGAATGCCCATTGGGATGTATCTCGATTATGGAAGCAATAACAGAGCTTAGATAAATCGATGAGATTGGTCAGATATAAAAGCCAAACAAGATACAAGAAGTTCAGACAGATGGATAAATAATGTTCATAGAAATAATTCGGCATGTAGTAGAAATTCATGACACACAGATAGAAACAAAACAAGTAAATGCTGTTCTTTTGACAATACCTGTGGTTCTTATGGAAGCTTAGTCTTTGATTACGGCTTAGATGCTTGTAACGGTCTTGGCCTGGCTTTAGAGAAGGTTGGACGAGGACATTAACAATATCATACTTTATTCACTGCACTCGAGTATCTCCGAGAGGTCAGCTTGAACCGCTCATTGGGGCGTCATCATAGATCAGGTTTCCGTGAGGAAGAGCACCGAATAATACATTACAATGCTGATCCACCGGAATCAGAGCATACTGTTATTGGAATATTTGTGTCCAGCTTAGCAAATTGCTCAATATACCTCAGTATGCCGTAACAATATAAAGCATCTTTGAAGTTTATTTGCATCTTTATTTGCATTTTGAGGTTCTTTTATGCATAATTTTGAGAAGCCTAGTTATTAGAAGATTGCTGTCGTCTGGTTTTGATGCCCAAACACTCACTCCTCACCGTCCATGGATGTGGAATCCGTACAATTGGAACGAAATCCATCTCATTATGAAGACTAGGCACAATCACTTCGTTTATTGTATTGCTTATTAAAACTGTCACTCGAAAAGACGTATTTGGCCAATGTTTGTCAGCTTATTTTGAGTTCAGTTTTCAATTGGGGTTAAATAATCGTGTTGTAGATATGAAGGTACGTTATCTGATTGACCTCGCTCACTCTCAGGTGTTTTCTACTTCTTCCACTACTCCATCCATCGCTGGTATTTGTAAAATTAAAATAGGGAGATCAATTTGCTCGCATTACTGATGGGTTCCCCAACTTAACTTTTTCGCGTTTCCACGAGCCTTCAGCAACATCACATGGGGTTTAGCGCTAAACTCCACCTCCGGACCTTCCATCTTCCAGCTACCAAAATCAAATTTGAAAAGTGGGGAAATCAGGCATTATTTGTCTCTCCAAGTCTCCATGGGTGTTGATTGGTCATGTGGTTATAAAAGCAGACGGATCTTGGTGACCATGCGGCAATTTCCAGCCACTCAATGTGTCAACCAATGATGCCCAGTAAGTAATGATCCCCATTGGCGATTTTATCGTCAATCCTTTGGGAGGGGCATATTTCTAAACTTGATTTGGCAAGAGGCTATCATCAAATTCCGATGGCAAAGGAGAATATGCCAATGACATTGGTAATCACATTTTTCAAGCTCTCCAAGATGCCGAGGTGGTCTTTCAGCCAACAAAATGCTTATTGAAGGTGTCAGAGTTGATTATTCTCGGGCATAACATAACGTCTCGGCCAGACAAGTGTTGGCCACTGAGGACATGTAGGTGCAGTGAGGGATTGTTCACATGATTTCAATTGCTTGAAAATAGTTTTTGAATTTGGGAATAACTGGAAACATAACTAGGACATTTTTCGATCTTTTAAGGTGCAAAACGCAACATTCAACTTGTAATAACTAAGCATCTGCTAAATAGAAGTCTATGAAATTTTATATAAATACATAACTAAGAAAACCTGTAATTCTAATTGACTACGTTTTTTACAATGATGCACTTTAATGTGCTTTAAGTGATTTAACACACTTATCTAAGCTACTTTGAAGCAGGTGTATTTCACAAAAGTTGTTCCTTATGTCTCGTTGACAAAGAAAAACATATCTAGATGTCTTGGCATTTGAGCAAACACTTAAGCAGAAAATATAACCACCGCGCCTATGCAACCTCTTTTGTTCGTTCGGTAAGACTAAATTTGCCTCTAAGCACGAAGTGTTTCACTTTGCCTAAAGCGGAGTTTGTGTAACCTAAGTTCAAAGATCTAACTTAGACA
>NC_081445.1:14637965-14666886 GCF_007210705.1 Tigriopus californicus | reverse complement strand
TTCACTTTGCCTAAAGCGGAGTTTGTGTAACCTAAGTTCAAAGATCTAACTTAGACAAGCTTGTCGACTTTTCAAAATAACACTTGAACCTAACTACCCCACAGACCTGCCATGCTAGTTTCCTACATAGATATATCACATTGCCTACCAGAAGACCATACAAGAATTATGTATCTCGCTAGCCAACAGAGGCTTACCCCTCTGCAGTCAACGATCTAAGATTCAACGCCCGCGTTTGCAAGCCATCAGCTTTTTCTGCTCGCTATCAATGCTCTTCACAATCAAACATCGCAAAAATGATATATAACTTGCGACACATATTTGAGTCTGTATTTGGAAGATGCAGGCCTCATGTGCACCCTACTTCTCTATTCAAGAGTAAAAAATGAAGAGGATCGGAGTGAACGATTTCACTCAATTGAAGGGTTGCCATCTAGTTCGTTTACATCAAGATAAAATAAGTCAGAAAGTAAAGAGAAAATCGAAGTAAGCATTATGGAAACTACTGATGTGAAGCAAGCACCCACAGGGCAAGTCGTCCGGTGCTTAACTTACCCAAGTACGTGCTTGCTCCTATTTGGGTTAGTACACAAACTCTTGAGAGGGAAATGATGTGGCCAAACTGACACCAAAATATTTCAAACTATAACAAATTGAATCATCTATACATGAATAGCACTAATGTCCACCAACAATAACGCCATAACGTGGCTTTGGGTCAATGCCTGGTTTGTTCTAGAACTTGGCCATGCATTGCTTGTAAACAAGTAGAAATTGGGTGCAGTGGTGTCAGATGCGGCGGTTTTTCGAAGGTCATGGTGGGCAAAAATCTGGATGGCGGCTTGGCGGATTTGGGGTCCACATTTATTTAATTTTTGACGGATTTTGCACTCAAGTTGGGCAATTGAGTTGAATAGAGACAAGAAAGCATTGCAATCTTTAAAACCTTTTTGACAATCCGCAAAATGTTAGTTACCAGTCCTTGTACCAATTTATGAAACCCCCCAAAAATGTTTGACAGGAAAACTGTTCCGTTATTACCAGCACAATCCATGTACCAAAAGTTATCATGTGCCGCCTGCCACATGAAAGTACCCTGGTCGTGGCTTGTCCCAACTTCACTTACGAATGATGACTGCATGAATATTTTAAGGACAGAACAAGTGCGACACTGATCAGTAGGGCGGGTAAAACCATTCCACTAAAAACGACCAAATATTTAAATTATACTTAATCAAAAAAGCTGCAAATATTGAAAAAAATATGTATCACTGAAATGCATAAATATACATGAAGGACTTCGCATTTCTGATTTTAGAAATGCACATTTGCCTTTGAGCTTGTTCCGACAGTATTTTTTGCTTCATTTGCATTTTCAAGTCCTCGAGATGGAGAACAAAATATCACTCCAGAGTGACAAGATTGTTAGCTTCCTTAGGATGGGATTGATTGAAACTAGGAAGAAGCTAGTGAATCAATGCTTAGCTTGCCAAATAGATTTCGCACCAAGCAATCAATGTTCTGCTTTTCCTCTTATTTGAGAGCCACTTGGAGTGGTTTTCAGGAATTCTCCTACGTTCTAAAACAAATATATATTTCTCTTTGTTCAATAATGGTCCTAATTCCTCATGCACATTCTGAAATTTCTGAAAAATCTATGAAACTCTAAAGGCTTAACTCTATGTTGTTGCCTAACCTACACTGGTTACCCTTTGAGACCAGCCAGATCATTATGAAACACCCGGTAGATAGTACAGCCACCAACTTGCCATAGTAGAAAATTCGACTGTGTCATAGTTACTCTAGTCAGTAATGTTCATGGATGGCCCAGCTGCAGTAAAAAAGCACAAAAACTCATTTTTACCCTTCTTCCTATTCTGTTCAATGTGAATCGATGAATCCGCCATATTTCTGCTAGAGGCAGTGATATTTTGAATTAGATACCATAGCTCTTCAGAGTTGGACCAAAAATCTACTAATTCACGTGTTTGGTTCCTTGAATTGCCAAAATACGATAAAAATGTGCAAAAATATTACCCACGTTATTGAAAACGTCTAAATATTTATTTTTTGAGAAAATGGCCAAATTATTTAATAAAAAAAATATTTTCTATTGACATTAAATGTCAATCTTCGACCCAAGCATCCCAGTCCATATTTCAGTGGTCCATGACTCAGTATAGCAATGGGGAGATGGATTGACAATCTTGTGAGAATGCCTAGCTCAAATTTGTCAAGATTTGACCTCCAAGTCAGGAAAGATGATCCCGAGCAAATCCACTTGGCGATTCCTCTCTCATTGAATTTCCTGCTTTAACATCCATTTTGATTTTGTTACATTGAGATTGAGATGGGTTCAAAGAGTGGTTGGATGCTTCCATGAACTGAATAGCTTCCAACCTTCCACTCTTCAGAATCTCTCTGCTTCTATCTTTAGGTCTCTGTAATGGATAAATATGGTGGTGTTATTAGGATAGCAAAGTACGGCGGTTGCTTGACAGGTTCAAATTTCTAAATCCACCTCCATGGTGGGAAACAGCGCAGGGGACATTACAGAATACACATCCACAAGGGCATGAAACCTTACATTGTGCTCCTTAGAACCAGCCCAATAGCATTTTACGCCTTCCAAACATGATAAATTACGCATGATAATTAGGGATGGGCAGAACTGACTAATTTTCAAAAATGACCAAGCAAATCATTTGAAGACTTCCAAAAGTCCCCTAAACATATTCTTTAATCAGCGAAGCTAGACAAGCTGCGTGTTTACACCTTGTGGTCAATAATTGCCAATAATAAATGGATTTTGGTCAGGCTCCCCGAGACATCACAGTCAGGATGGCCAAATTTATTTACGCTTACTTCCAGCTTTGGGCTCCTTTCAACTGAATCTAGAAGGCTAGTCAGAGAAACGACACTCGCGAGATTTTGGAGATTTTTTTGGCTCCTTCGCGGTTGCCTGGTATGTGCGATGGGGATCGGCTTTGAACTCATTGACCTACGTGATTCTCAAAAATCTCAAAAGTTCCAAATTCAGGGAGCCAGTGAATTGATGGCTCGTTTGTCTATTTTGGTTTAAACTGCGTAACGCAAGCGAAGTCGATCAGTCCGATACCCTGCTGCCCAACTACCAAAATGTGTTCAAAGCAAAGTCTCAAGTGGCTAGGCTGGAGTGACTATTCCTTGACAAGCCCTCTAACTGAACCTGATCCAACCTACTCTAACCTAACCTAACCTAGCCATACTTTCGGATGCATGGGACTGGGAATACCTAAGCTGCGGTGTAAGTCTGCGGCATCTCGGATGCAAGGGTCCAAAGCTGGGAGTCAGCGGAAGCAAATTTCGCCACCTTGACTGTTGTCTCGGGAGCCTGATCAAAATCCATGGCATTTATTGACCACAGTTTACACCCACCCTGTGCTCGTAAGAGACTCCTGTCAACGTTTGAACATCTGTGGTTGTGAACAAATAGTAGCAAACTGACTTAGCTTGGTAGAGTTGGCACCAGCGTTTGAACCCTAAACACCTAGGGAGAACATTATTGACTTACTTGAACTACCTTTTCGGCAGCTTTGCCACACTAGTACACATTTTGCATTGCAAATTTCAAAAAAGATGCCCCTTTGCGCTTAGCTCTAACTAGAGGGCTAACTCTAACTCTATATGATTGATAACAAACCAACGCTTTTGCAAGTATGCTTTTCAACGATATTGCACTACGGAAAGCTCTATTTTACAAGTTTTTGATGACAAACTTTAAAAACATTGCTATTGCTGAGCCTACCTTCAGCTTTTTAGCACAATTTAAGGGAAAAAGATGATAATGTAAAGTCGCTGGTATTTTTCCCTTGTAGGATTTGATACGTCTCTCAGAGGAGTCGGTGGTGTATTTATGGTGTTGGAATGGATCAGCAAATATGGTTTTCAGAGAAAAATACCTTGTTAAAGTCAGTTATTTTAGAGTGTATTCTCGTGCCTCTACAGTTGTTTGTCCGCAACAAGAGGAGGGAGAGGAGAATGAGTATTTCTTTCGACAACGTTAATGATGACTCGGTATTGAACCACGTGGCATGCTCTATTTGATAATTGGAAGTTAGACAATGAATGTCAAAAAAAATGACAGAATTGAAAGTAGGAGTGAGGCTAAACAATTCCTCGACTTGGCTCCTGAAAAAAAACCGTTGTGGTCTCAAGGGAAGTCTCGCCCTTCAACGTCACCTTGAATGTACGAATGCTCATGGGCTTCAACTCATAGGTAAAAGCTGAGGAATCGTCTTTGTGGTCACGTTGGGGAACCTGCTCTTGCTGTGTGTTGTCTTCAGCTGTCCAACGTAACCGGCGAGCTTGAGCCACAGCCCAGGGTTCGTTACCACCCAAAGTAAGTTCCTCCACGGCTTCAATGACCCCAAAGGAGGCCAGAAGTTCAGGTAAGGACACGGCTTGGGGCTGGCTCAATTCAGTGTCTTCCTCTTGGTCAAATATATGCTCCAATCGAACGAGCAGCGTTTTGCCATCGCTGACAGGACCCAGGGGAAGATCAAAGGGCTCCAGGGTAAGTAAATGAATGTTTTGTGGAAGAGAGACGTCCAAATTGGGGAACAGTTCTCTTTGTTTGGCTACGTCCGCCGCATTGAGGTCGCCGTCTTTGAAAAACATCAAAGGAGTGCCAAATATCTCCAAGCCCAGTTTTCGGTGTCTGACGTTAGAATTGGAGTCTTCGTGGTTGAAGAGCAAGTAGTTCTTTCCTCTGACGACCAAACCAACTTCAAAGGCTTCTTCACTCAAGGTCTCATTAACTCCAAAGTCATCATCGTCCATTAATCGCCGGTGAAGTAGAAGCTCCAATTCATTCTCGTGAATACTACCACCTGCTTGTGAGCGATCATTCAGGATGACAAGCCCATGCTTGCCCTCCTTGGTCGACATTCCAATCCGGGAATTCACCGGGTAGTAGTTTTGGGAGACTGGCTCAGTCATGTTAATATCAAAAGTGGGTCTAAAGTTCCGTTTTCTTGCCATCATTTGACGTCCATTTGAATCCGTGACGAATTCACCTGCATTCTCGATTTCATCTACGGTGATTCGATATATAACCTCCTTGCCAACCTGGTCTTCGATTGGAACAGGCCCCACTAACCATTCATTTTCATAGTCAAATCTGGGTTCTCCCTGGTAGATTCTCCGGACATGACTTGCCCATGTTTCGTAAGTGGTATGAATCTCAATTACCAATTCTCCTTCATAAGCAATTGGCTCCCCAGTAAGAGCCAATTCTTCCGCTTGCTCACCATCTGGTCGGAAAATGTAAGCTCCAGACGCGCGCTTGTCGAAATTTGAATTGTCGCCCCGATGTCCCGTGTACCAAAGGTACTTCTCATTAAAGGTGTAAATCAATTCCTCTTCAACTTTCAGCTGGGTTTTCCCTTGACTGATGACAGTGGTGAACAAGCCATTGTCAAACTCCAGGATGTCTTTCTCTTTGAGGATACGCTTGGATGAGCGCGATGAAGATTTACCTACTCCTTCTGTAGCTTGAAAGAAGGACCCTCCCAAAGGTGGAATGTTATCAGCTTTGAAAACCAGCTCAAAGAGAGCCTTCGTTTTTTGACCAGGCATGTTCAGAACTGGCTCGGGAATGGGAACAGTCTGACATGGTATTTCCTCGCCAGTTTCAGTGGTCACCACCCACTCCTCTGATTTGACAGGGACGCGAACAAACCGCGATTGAGCTCTGGCCAAGGGGTTATACACATTGATGACGAATTTGGAACTCGTCTCCGTGATCGGGCATTGTGTCACATTTCTCAATGGGCAGTAAGTGAATCCATTTTGAGCAATACTTTGTCTCATGAAACCATCCACACCTTCAGAGAGGCGATCATGGTAATCATTGGCCACGTACTGCTTTTCAGTGCCCGTGATGGCGTCATGATGTTGGCAAATGGCAACAGATTTGGCTATAAGTTCGGTGGCATCTTCTAGAGGGCTCAAGTTAGCCACATCTTTGTTGTAGGCCACAGATGTCATTTGCTTAGCCGCTTGGAGGATTTGGTTTGCCTGCCTCATTTGGAACTTGGACGAAGACCTGGAGCTGAAGTATCCTGTCCAATACGCATGTGGGTCCGACGCATAAGGGAAGAAGTCGTCTTTTTTAATTGGCCATTCCAGTTGCTCATCATGAAGCGCCTTCAAATAACAGGATGGAGTTGAGTAGATCACGTTGATCTCGGGGTCTTCGTTATTAACAAACTTGATCAGCTTGTCCATGTTACGATACCAAGAGATGGCTGATTGGTAATGAAAATCCATGCCCATTTCAATCTTAACATTTTTCGTTCGGTAATGGTCGGCTTGTTCTCGCACGCTCTGGATGAACTCTTGGGCCCTCCTTGGGGCATTGTAATCCTTTAATCGCGGATTGTCCATCATGGGTTCATCATCGCAATAAATGTCCCAACAAAAGGTTGCCGGTGGGGAGTAGCCATTGTAGTTTATACCGGTGAAAATATCCGAATCCTCACCCGTGGAACTTTGAGCCTGCCAGATCATCTCCATGCTCTTGTCCGCTAACCTTTTATCTTTATCCCTCCAATCAAGTCGTCCAAAGAAATATCCATCGAATCCCATGAGAGCAAAAATGTTGGCTTGTTCCTTGGAGTGGCCAAAGGGATCAATTTGCCAAGCTACCCTTGGCCTAGCGCAATCTCCGAGAACGTCATGGAGATGCCGGACCCCTAAGGACATTTGATCAATGATGGCGGTATAGTGAGCGGCACCTTCATCGTTCATGGACCAACCCCCACTCACAAACTCCAATTGGCCATTTTCCACCAGGCTTCGTGTCATATTCTTCATTTGGTCATCTTGCTCCAACCACCAACGCCAAAAGAAGGCCGTCTCCACCTGGATATATCTAAATCACTAGTCAGGTTATTTCCTCGTCATTCTTGAACAAAAGCAAGTAGCCTTACTTCTTCTCTGGAGCAAACGTCAACTCCTTCACAACACTGTCGATGACGTACTGTACTCCTGGTTTTTGGTTCTCCCATTCCCAATTGGCTCGATTAGTTCCGGTGAAATATTGGTCCACGGTTTTCAGCCATCCCACATCGTCATGGGAATGTGGCACCAAATGAACGTTGATAAGACCAGGTTTGATTGGATTGCAGGACTCATACCCACAGGAGCCTGTAATATGTAAATTGAAAAGAGGCACACATGAATCGCAACATTATGTACGGTATATGTAATTATCCTTGGAAATAACTTATCGATTGCGACTGATTTATCATTGTAGCATTGCTAAATTTACGGACTTCTTCTATGCAAGGAACCGTGGTAGCCGAGAGGTGTAATGTAGCCGATAGAGGCACGACATCGTTTACTAGGGAGCTTGGGTTCGAATCCCGCCTTCGTAGGTAAAAACTAACCCATTCAGAGTATTGTTATTGTAGATCCTAAACTTTTCGAATTAGTAAAAAATGTCTTTCTTTTTTTTGGCATTTCACGGACTTTTTCTGAGGGGGAATTTAATCCCCAGTAGTATTTAAATGAAAAGTTAAAATTCGTTTATTCATTACCTTTCAATCTTTCTATGATTCTGACAACGAAGTAGAGTTGGTAGACCGAGCTAGTCCTTGAATATAGGGTTGATCTGGAACGCTAGTTAAAAACTTGGCCAAGTCTGACTTGAATCATGCTACCGAATCAACAACGCCTGCGTATCTGTCGTCGTCTGAATCATTGGCGCATTAAAAACCAAGCTCCAGGCCACCTGGCTTAGAACTTCGGCTTAATGCGCAATGAATTCTGGAAATGCGTTTTTAAGACCTCTTAAGATCATGAATAAGACTACTCATAATGTGTTTTACATTTTTGAAGAAATGAAGATGAAGTTTTCATATGAAACAGACCAAAGGAAATGCTAATTGAGGCCAAAATACAAGTTAATCTTTCAAGTTGCTGATAATGCACATGAAAACTCGTACCTGCTTTTTCTGGTTGAGGATATCCCTGGCATCCCAAGATGATTGCCAAGACTCCAGAAAAAAGAACTTGATATCTCATCATAGTGAGAGATACTGATGAACTCTGTAAGCAACATTAGTACAAATGAATTGCCTTGAGGTTAGGTGCAAGAGTTATTACACAAGACAAGTAATCATGATATACGTAACCCATTCGTTCACTTTTAACAATGCTTAGAGGTCTTGCTTGCAATTTGGTCAAATCAAATTTAGATGTTAATGGTGGTGATTTGTAGGCTCTTATGTAACTACTTTTGTTAGTGACTGGTAGGCTTCTGATTCACCCGATTGGCAATGACAATCGGTTTTCTTCTTCCTATTAATAGACAATTGAACTATATGACGGGTTGCCTAACATCATGGCTTTCTGTTAAGATTGAAAGAAATAAAGAATCGGAGAGGATTCAAAAGAAAGTCCCATGTGCATCACTACTCATTGTCACTGCCATTCGTTATATATTTCACGTACACCTCAAAGTGATGATTCCATTGATTCACTTTTGTGATTATGAGCAAATCGAAAAAGTAATCGATGATATTGACCATTGAAGTATCGCGTGATTGTCAACGAAACTGCACCCAAGTTATAAAAAAAAAGAATTTCCTTCCATCGCCCGTTTAGACAAAGTTTAGGTGGAACCGCTAATTTGGACTATTTCTGATGGATTCGTTACATGATGAATATGCGGGTCCTGAAACTCCATTTAATTCGAATTGGGGGACTGGAATATCATGTCAAGAAATCAGCTATCTAGGTTTCTTCTTCAAAGATCCATCGATGTTTTTCTCCTTATATTACAAAGTAAAGGTTGATTTTGACCTTAACGCTTGGTTTCATAATGATAAGTTCAGTAATTAAAGATCAAAGAGCGAAGATAATTATCACATAACAACAAAGATTTGTGTCAATATGTTCGTGTATACATTTTAGTACTTCGAACGACGGGATGATTATCATCTTACGTGGGGCGATTCACAACAAAGAGAAGTGTAAACTGATAACTTGTGGCAAATTAACATTTTTGTTTCCTATTCCCTATTTTAAGGAGTACAAGCAAAATTGGACGCGTTTCTTCGAAAAATATGTGTTCTTTGACAACTCATATGATTCATCCAGCAAATCAAATTTGAAATATACAAAGCAATTAATTTTTCAGATGCCAAGGAGTTTGTTCCTAGGGTGTTGTATTAAAATATTTTTTTAAGAATGGATTCATGTTTCAAAGTACTTTGACACAATAGAAAACTCGACCCACATAGAACTCGATACATCAAAACCTCGATGTATAAAAAATCTCGATATATCTAAAACTTCAACATATTTTGAAAGAGCTCTCATATTGGGAGAAATCAACGAAGCTAGGACTGAACAATGTTCAGAGAAGGTATGAAAGGTATCTGATACTGAACGTCTTCAAAAGTATCCATGAGCTTTGTCCCAACCCAGGATTTAGGGTCAATTGTAGTGACCGTAGAGGCTTAACGTGCGTTTTGAGAACACCTTCAAGTCCTCGAGAATCCAGGCCAGGTAAAACCATAAAGTCCAACTCTCTTCTTTCTCGGGCTCCTTCAGTGTTTAACTTGCTTCCCTCTTATATTCGAGGTGTTTATCCAGTAGCATTCTTTAAGTCAGAGGCAATATTTTGTGGGGCAGTATGTTTTAGCACTGATAAGTACGTTATGTACTTTGACCCAATTTGTGTTCACTCCCCAAAGTAAAATTTGTTTCATTCTTATTGATTAGTGTTAGTCAAATGAGCCAGGAGCTCTCTTCTTTGTTTGTATACATAAATAGCTCAAATAATTTACAATTTTTTCCCCCAGGAACCTTGATTACAAGCTCTTGGAGTGGTATGCTCAAGCCTTTTGTTTAACAATAACATTTTTTTTTTTATCATTGTCATTTATCATTAATAATCGCTTGAGGGCCTCCTTTTGTAATTGTTTTTTTCTAAGTTTTTATTTGCCTCCATTCTCTAGCAATTTGAGGTTGTCATATTGTCCAATACTTAGGGGTTGATTTTTTTGGGGGGGGGCCTTTTTTTCTAGTGTCGAGTTTTTCGATGTGCCGAGTTGTCCAATGTGTCAAGCTTTCCGATATGTCGAGTTGTCTGGTGTGTTCATATCTCCGATGCATTGAGCTTTCCTGTGTCAAGGTTTTTTTTCTGACGTATTCCTTTGTCGAGATTCCTTGGTACATCAATCTCTTGCAGTCGAAGATCTCAGACGTTTCAGTCAATTGTTCAGCCACATCCGGAAAATGCGTCACCAATAAATTCATTGGGTGACCAAAAGAACAGCATGTCAGAATGTTTTGTTGGCAAACTATGATAATCTTTATCGCTAGTCTCGGTCATGTCAGTGAGTAAAATATACATAAAAAGTGTGTTTTGCAAATAGCATATTGTGAGATAGATGGACTAATTAAAGGAATGAAATAGTCAATACGATTAGACAGTTGACAAGGATGTGATATCATGCCAAAGATGACTGGAGCTGGTTCAGTACACATGAGAAAAGTGAAGAGGGGAGGCACAAATAGTACAAAAAGAGGTAAGTAGAGGTAGATGATGAAATTCTTGAAGTGGAGTGGGTGGGCCAGAGTGGATAAATGTGCGTGACCCGCAAAGATCTGAGTGGATGTTTGGCCAAGGACAATATGGTGTTAGAGAGTCTTGGACCGTGAAGGACAACTTGACAAATTGGTCATGATATCACCTCCCGAAAGGTGAGGTTCCCACCATTGTTGGACTCTGAATTGGCCATACCGATGGCCAAATGCTCGGTTTCGCTTATAGAATAATATTGTCCTGCATCTGCATTGTAAGCAGGACTTGAGTCACTACCGGTAACCAGGGTGCTGTTTTACATTTTTCTTTGAATTTTGTAAACCTCACACGGCTCAATGAAGTTAAACGTGGGAAAAATTAGCTCTGGACGCTACAAGAGAAGTAGATAGCGCCTCCATGAGTGCTTTTCTGTTGCAAAAAAGGAAGCTGTGAAAAGACAAAAAATTAGGATGTAATTGTAATTTTAAGAATATGTATTAAGGCGAGGTAAATATTGTATCAAAATGTATAACAATTAGTATCTACCAATCCAAAGTGTTGGGGTTGATGAGAAAGAAGGCAAAAGATTGAAACAACACTAGACGTTTTTTTATGTCCTATGTTTGCATTTTGCAGGGGAAAAAGAAACGAAGGTGGGTCAAGCTTGCAGAGCAACAAAAAGTGCCACTAGTGTAATATTTTGATGGGTATCAACAAAATCATTTCATGATCGTGATACTGAACTTTTTTCAATCATAACTTTCAAAGGGATGTTGTTTCATACAAAAATAAGAAACCATTTCCACCTGTTTCTACACTTTTTCCCATTTCTTAACTTTCTTCGTAATTTTGATTCCATAAAAATGTTACTTTGTGACGTCACTTTCAAAATCGCATGAAATGTAAATTGATGACTCTGGTCGCAATCTCCCGTGATTATCTATTTGATCCAAACAATAGCAAATAGGCCATTGCATTTGAATCGGAACTTTTAAAAAATTAGGAAGGAAACCTTTACGCAATTTTCTTTCCCTGGTTCATGGAGGTGCTATCCACTTCTCTTGTTGCGTCGAGGGCTTATTTTTTCCACGTTTTACTTCATTCAGGCGTGTCAGGAAAACAAAATTCAAGGAAAAATGTAGAACAGCACGCTGATTTTGGACATTAGTAGAGGAAGAAATTGAACAAGCATCACAAGCAACCTGCAGCAAGGAAATACTGAATTTGTCATTTATTTCAATATATCAGCTTTTAGAAGCTGTTATTGGGCAAACATATGAGTAAAGTGACATAACTACACCAAAAATGACATATTTTTAATCTCTTTGCACAACTCACTTGATAGCTATGAATTGAATTGAATCATTATGAGGGTGGACTGTAATGCTTGTCGTAATTCTCTCTTCACAAAAAGCCCAAAATAGGTTGCTGCACTACATCTTTGCTTGAAATTTCTTTACCTCACAAAGAAAATTGATGAAATTTGCAGAATTTGGAAATGTCTTCCATTTTGTTACACTTGTTACTGATGTTGCAATTTTGAAAACTTATCAACTTCTCAATTGATCTATTCGGAGATTTATTCACGCAACCCCTCACGATGAATCAGGCCCAAAGTCCGTGTTCGTATTGTCCCGTCAGGTTCAAGTCTCAGCTGTTGTACAAAAAGCAAATTTATCTCATTTGTTGTTCAAGCCTCGACTAACGCGATTGTTTTACATGAGGTCGAGGTATTATCAAAACTTTAGTCACAATCTGCCTAAGCGGGTGACAAAAATTGCTGTAATTTCATTCCCTCCTCTTCAAACCCAAGATTGAAATATTTTAGTATTGTTACTCGACTAGAAGTTTCAAGCAACTTTCACAAGTTATTTAGTACACATAGTAACGGAGTCGATGGCATTTCTAACATGGTTTTAAAAGGCATCAAACAAGAAATTGCGGGTTCTTTTGCTCGAGTTGTTACGTCCTCGCTAATCGGTGGATTAATTCCCTCGAGTTGGAAATCAGCGAAGGCATTCCTTTTGTACGATATCACCGAGAAGATCCTAGTGATATGGGGACGTTTGGGCACGCTCTGGCAGGTTTGTTTGTTTGCTGGTACCAGAGTCAGTGATGCAATTTAGGAAATTCAAACACGTTTGTGAGAAGCTGACCCTTCTTTCACATTGCTCTTCACACTGGCATTGGTAGGCAAGTTTGTTTGCTGGTACCAGCGCTTGCCTAAATGTCCGAATTGTTAACTATCGCCCAATGGGCATTTATCATCTCTTTCGAAAATTCTTGAAAAAGCTGTTTATCAACAAATCTTCAAATCTGTTAACGACAATTATGTTACTGATGTGCAATTTGGTTTTCGTCCAAAACAATCGACCATGCATGCCGTACGTAATTTCCAGTAGAAAGTTTTTCGTCACTCAGAGTATAAGTACTCGGTTGGTGTATTCATCGGTTTACAAAGTGTGTTTGATACAGTCGACCATAACAATTTATTAGTAAAACTCCTAAAGTTGGTACAGCCTAAATGTACTGAGTTGGATAAGAAACTATTTAACAGACATAACTCAGCTAATAGATATTGAAGGCCCCTTATCAGAATGCGCCTAAGTGACGTGCGGAGTGCCTCAAGGCAGTGCTCTAGCACCACTTTTGTTTTAAATCTATATCAATGGCCTCCCGCTAGCAACAAACTTCCAAGTGACAGTGTTTGCCGATAACACGACTCTTCAACATGTTAGCACTGACCTACTACGCTAGAAAACGACGAAACTAGTTAATGGCTAGTCAACGTAAATAATTGGTTTGAAATTAATAGGGCTTATCAAGTGAACACGTTTCTGAACAACTGACGTTATTCCATGGAGTAAAATTGAAGACAACATGCCGAGCCAAACACCATTGTGCATGCATTGAATTTTGACATTTATTTCCTTTTACCTGCTTGTCTAAGCAAATAGCATTGTGGTACCGAGCCAATTTGATAGTGCGTTCACCGAATTACACTAAATATGCTCATTTTGTTGGCTTTTGTAACAGAGCTCAATCAAAATCACTTGAATATTGAAAATTCATTGGGCGGATGGTGCGAGTTAACTGCAATGTTTGTATTAGTTCTCCCTCCCCAAACTGCTCAAAATCAGGGTGCCGGACCACATTTTTCTTGAATTTCCTTCACTTGAAATGCCCTTTAACCTGACAATATATCTTGCAAAAACCAAGTTGATTTTGTTCAGTCCCAAAAACCCCTCTGTTAACCGTGACCTAATAATCAATGAACATTGTATCAATCAGGTGAGGTGGAGACACCTAGAAAAAAACGAATACAATTTTAGGGCTAAATATTGTTGACAAGCTCAATTGTAAGACGATTTTTTTTTCAGCTTACATTTTCTGTGGTGTGTGTCATTGCCAGTTGCATAACGAAAACCCGTAAGTTCGCCTCAAAACGTAACCAAGATTTTCAACACGTCAAACCAGTAGAATACTTACTTACCTTTTGTTAACCTTTTTCAAACCATAAAAATAAAGATGAAAAAATGCTTGTAAAAGCGTTTAGTAAAAGTGAAAGGGATTAAAACCAACCAACCCTTAATCCTCGAACCCTTGTCTCCTTGTATATTCGCCATTTGTTTCACGTCATATCCACTAAACGTTAAAAGATTATAAAAACCGGTTTTGTTGTTATAGCCCATATCATTTTTCTGCAAAACAAATGGTATCGGTAATGGTAGCGCGTTACTTTTCGGTAACGGTTCAAGGCCTGATTGATTGCTAGTTATTACGAGTTCCTCCTCTCCTCTTTCACGTCGTCCATCATGGTTCATCTTGCGTCTTTCTATTATTCATGAAGAATATGTAGATGTCAATGCGCTCTCAGGTTTCAATCAAGCTTGCAAAAGTTTTCGACCAAAACTTTTAATTAACCTTACATTCTAGCATTGGTCGATCAGCCAACTTGCGAATATAAAGTTAAGTACGAACTGTAAAGTTGTTGTATTTTCTTGACATGATATGATCACATTTCCGATAGCGGTGAGAAGTTTGCAAACAATAAATGACCATAATAGCGTCATAGACGTGTATCCATTGTATTTGCCATAAGGAGTGTTTGAGTCAAACGATAAGGCTGGAATTCCTAAAAGAAAAGACATAACGTTACCAATTGGGTTATAATCATATTTAATTATGCCTCGCATATACCTCACGATTTTTTAGCAAGTAGACTACAGCAATGAATACGAAGTGCGATTGGGTCGGCAAGGATATTGGCGCCACTGAGCCAGAGTCTTGGTCCATTTGTTGGCAATCCATTTGTTTCCATACAGAACCGGACATCCCATGTGGAAGCTTCTTGTGTCATAAACATCAGACGAATCTAAGTTGAACCAGAAAAGAGCCGAACCCTGAACCGGTTGTATGGAGAGATCCAGTTGCGGAAACACGGTCCTTCCCCCAGCTTGCGAAGTGGACAAATACACCATAAATGTACTGAATCGTTCTCCACCGTGCTTCAAGTTTCTTTGATAAGCTATTGGATCCAATGTTCCTATCACGTGAGAAAGAAATGCTCACATGCAATAAATCTATGAAAATTACCAATGACTAAATTTTAGCAAGGCATTGCATCTAGATAAAAAAACCATCAAGCTGATTTGTTTTGATAAAATTTGAAAAGCTTTTGAAGAGCATTAAAAATATTTATTCGAATATTCTTAAATAATCGAAGTTTTTCCTTCTTATAAAAATCTATAAACAACGGAACACAAGAATTCAAGGGTTCATCCTTGCAATGTATCACATTAGGACATCTAATTTAAATGCTATAATATTTGTACCAATTTGTAAATCTCGTCTGGAGCTTGATGCTGCTAAAGATGCTTAATAAAGAAAGATCCGCGTAGGTCCTCTCAGTGTCACATTATTCTCTTTCATGTTTATCATTTAGACTGATTTCGAATTTCTGTAAGTGGCTTGACTGGCATCCTTGAACAATAAGTCTTTGTCAGAGCGACCCAAATGCTCGGTTGAAATTATCTGAACTTCAGCCTCTGTTCAGCCTCTGATGCAAAACTAACATTATTTGTACAAGACTTGGTTTAAAGAATTGACTCAGAATTGCTGAAATATGATATTCTACTTCGATTGAAAAGTTTTTTTTTAAATAAAGATGTAGCATTTGCAACCAGCATTACATTTTTGAACAACAAGTTTGGTTAACAGAAAGGAGATCCATGTGAGAGCCAATCAGAGCGAGAGATCCGAGAACGACAGTCTAATTAGAGGGAAGGACCCTGGAGAACCTTAGCTATTATTTCTTTTTTAGCATATTTAGGTGTTACTCCTTGGGAAACTGTAATCAATTGAATGATTAAGGGTTTGGGTTGGGCAAGGATCATTAGATAGAAAGGGTTGGTGGGAGAAATTGGGGACTTTGAAAATTGAAAACAAGTCGAAAAAGTTATTTTATTTTTTGGACAAGCATGTTTCAAAATTTGTTTATTGAATTATGTAACCTACCTACACTGTCCAGGTGACCAACGATGTTACCTCCAACACCATAATTCATGATTTGATAGTTTTCGGATGCGTAGAATTCCGTGCTTAAATGAAAGTTCAGAGCCTTTTCAATCTTCTGAGACATCTTTTGAGCTGTGGGATGATCTTGGTCATGAAAGTACGCTACTTTGCTTGACCTCAAATCTGTGAAGTCTCGGATTTCGTTTTGAACGTTTAGAGGTGTTGTCTTGAGGCGAACTTTGGAGGCTTCTTTTAGTGCCGAAGTCTGGAATTCTGATGCGAAATCATGGAACATGCCCACGAGTGGGGAAGATTGCAATTGTTCATACTTGAAAGGTGACAAGTAAGACCCAGGGTTGCCAAAATGACTGAGGAAACAGCGCTCATTTTTCGTCTGATGATCCTGAAAACAAGTACGTAGATGAGAATCAGGTTTGATGTAAACTACCATTTGATACATCCATGACATACCTTTTTCCCTTGACACAATTCAATGATGTTGCGTTCCAAGAAATAAGCCAGAAAAAATGGCAAGGTGTCATCATCGATGCCAGATTGAAATAGTTTTGGATCAGGATCAATGGCCAATGGGGAAAGGTTTTTGAAAGTTTCCACTAGTTTCTCGAAAACCTTTAATGCATTGACATGCCTTTGGACTTGTAACAATTTAGCCTTAGACAGAACATTTGGATAATATAAACCATGATTGGTGTATACAATACGTGATTGGTTTTTGGAGTGATCCACGTGAAGGAATCCATGGTTGACGATGAACTCGTCGTGAAGTTTTTTTGCTTTCTCCAGTCTTTTTTCCATTGATGCCATTTCAGCATCTTTTTCATTTTCCTTGGCAATATTCAAAGCGGCCTCCAACCATTGAACAACAGAATTGAGTCTCATCCTGGCTTGTGCAATTGATGTGATAGCCTCAATGTCATTGGCATCCAATGGGTGGCCAAAATAAGAAATCCCTTTGAAGGAGAGTTGCCCTGAAATTGTGGGGAGTTTCATTAGGATATGAATAAACATTGTTTTTGGGAGACTTTTTAACCGTCAATAAATGCTTTACCCAACAAAAGGGAATAAATAAGGTATGTATGTGTTTTTATTTATCTTTACATTGATTACTTTGAGTTGCATCACAAAATTTACCAGATTTGGCAAGCCTTTGAAATTATTTTTTAATGATGCAAAAACATATACCTATACATACGTAATCAATAGACCTCGGAAAAGAGGTAGGAAAAAATAAGCCAAAGGTAACTTAAAGGCAGAAAAATTTGCCAAAAAAGGTAGCTTCGAGTTGACCCAACAATGGATTCGGGTTGTGGCGCGTCAAAATTAGACACCGAGTGCTCATTCAAAAGTCTGCTCAAGGCATTTCAAAGAGTGCGATTTCGAGATCAAGAGGTCAGATCAAGATTTATGGCGTGTGAAGAAAAAGACGGAAAATCATGAACTTGAACTGAAGTTACGCCGCTTGAAACCAGGTGCAGTACCTTCCGTGTTTCCCGAATACCCCGTTTCATTGTCTCATTCCATAAGTGAATGTCAGCTACCAAGGAGAGAGACAAGCGTGTTGGCCAACCAAAGAGTTCAAAAAGAACAAAAGCGGCGTGATGTAATTGTGGAGAGGTATTTTGAGCAACAAATAGTGCATGATTTCCAGGCTTTAGTAACCAAAGTTCTAGCTGAGCGGCTACCTTCTGGCTTCAAACTTATTGATAGCGAGGATTATCTGCTATTTATCTCCATTACGTACAACAATGAGCATGGACCAACAATTGTGTCTCGCTTTCAAATCCAACAAAACCTAACATTTGGATTTTATTGTTGTGGTGCTCAAGTTCCACAGAGTGAAAAGTCAGGCAAATTTCAATGAACGGAAGAATTCATAATGTGGATGACGTGCCAAACATTCTTGCATTTTTGGCAAACTACGAGGCCACTAAAAAAAGTCATATCATCAACGTAGAACAAGGTATTGATAAACTCTGCCAGAAAGTAGAGACAGAAGAGGACTCATCACTTTCAAGTGGAATGTTCAACTTTTCTATTGAACAATTGAGACTTTCCTTGAAAGCACCCAATCAAAGACGTTATTCTCCAAGCCTTCTTGCTGCTGCCTTGCTGTGGCAGAATACAAGTCCGGCTTTGTATAGGCTTATGGCGAATGTGGATAAAACGCTGTGTCTTCCTTCAGTTTGGTATGATCAGTTGTCATAAGTTTCTTGGTTCATTCAAAAATAGCTCTCATATTACATTGCGGAAACCTACAAAGATTTGGACAAAACATGTCTGTTCAGACTGGAATCACTCCCTCCACTATAACGTACCTAAAGTAACGTCATTCATCCTTGAACAGTCGAAAGTGAGAATTGTAAACGTTATATTTGACGAGGTTTACAGTTCAAGAAGATGTGGATACTCAAATGGACCTTTTCACGGATACGATGAAGATCAAGGCACCTCCAGGACTATTTTGTGCTTCATGATAACGGGCTTGGCTTCATCTTACAGAGACATGGTTTGTATGGTCCCGTTGTCTAAAATCAACCATGAAATTATCAGTGACTGGTGGTGGAAAGTTGTTAAAGCTGTGACGTGCGTTGGGTTTCGAATCGTGTCATCAATTTCTGACGGACACTCATCAAACAGGAAGTTTTTTAGTGATGGCTTGCAGTGTGGAGATCATCAAAGCTTGATCAAGAACCCTTTTGCTGAGTCACCTTACAACAGAATCTATCCCATCTTTGATACCATTCATTTGGTGAAAAGGCTTTTCACAAACCTTATACACAAGAGAGAATTTGAGTGTCCACCATTTCAAGGCCAATGTTTAAGCCCAAAGACCTCCCATCCCATTTTTATGAGTTACGAGTACAAAAACGAGCTCTCTGCTCCAATTCGCCATGCACCAAAACTCAGTCACAAAGTCCTCTACCATTGCCCTCTTGCCCATTGAACGATCGAATGTGGACTTAGCTGTGAAATTTTACCACGATTCAACAGAGGCGCCTTTACGCTTCACTATCAAAGGCCTGATTGAGTTGTGTGACTGCATCTTCACCACCACTGAATTGGACTGTATCCTGTTGGGAAAAATCAATAGCGATCCCATCGAGAGAAGATTTGGTGTCTATCGTCAATTATCTGGTGGCGACTTTTTTGGTTCTCTGAAGCAATTTCTAGAGCTTGATAAGAAGTTGGAAATTCGTTCACTTATTCGCTTTGACGAGCTGAGTGTGAAGGATCTGCAGAAACTATGCGCTGACCGCAAGGAAGCAAACCTTGAGGAGTCGGAATCAGAGTGTTCAAATCTGATGTCTCTTTTAGATGAGCCAGATTCTGATTCGGTTTTCACGACCCGTGAAAATCTCATCAAAATGAAGGGCCTGGTTTTTGTTGTTCAGGCTACATCGCACGAGCATTACTGAGGCACAACAAGTGCAACGAATGTTAGGAACTCCTCACAGATGGGGAGAACACGAAGTACCTCTGAGAAGATGAAGAATTAGAAAGTGACACTCCAACATCATCATTTACTCTTTTATACACATTGTGTCTGTGAGTGGCTCTCAACAATAAACAACAACAACAACAATTTGTTCAACTCTTGAATCGAGGTGGGCTTGTTCACCCTTCTGAATTGGTTTTCCTCACCACGCTGTTTGTGATAAAACTTCAACAAGAAATTTTTAGCACCGATGTTATTCGAAAAGTGTTAATGGATTGCACTGACCCACTTAATGTATTTGTGCTTTGCTTTGAAAGAAGGCTCAAACCAAGTTTGTACCAACGAACATCCATTTTCATGTTTTGTGAAACAAATTGCACAAAAAGCATTCAATTTCAAATTTCAAAAAAATGCCTCTGCCATCAATGATAATGTCCATGAAAGCAGGAAAAGAGGAAATTGCCCGCAAACTACAATCTAGCTACACGAAAAATCAAGAAACTTCTCAGCAATTAGACCTTTAAATGAGCATTTCGAGTCAAGTTTTTCATGCATTCCAAATAAAGCACCCGTTGTTATGGAATAAACATTCTTTTACGATTATGAGTTGGCCTAAATTGGCGGAATCGAAAATAGCGTGGCGTTTCCTTGCTGTAGCGTCCTTGGACCATCTTACAAGTTTATTTCCTGAAAAAAACATTTCAATCCCGCCCATTTTTCACAAGTAAGGATAAAAGCGTCAAAAAAGGTATTTCCCAACATGACAATTTAGTAATGGTGCGTCTACACGACAAATAATTGGGCAAATAATTAGCCATTTGACAAACATTGTTTGGCATTTCACAAGCATTTCACAAACATTTCTCGATTTGAACATGTTTAAAGTTGTTAGACAAAGAGCAAAATATTGCATGGACGACAGCATCCTCCCCAGCCTTCCAACCGAGGTGTCCATTTTCAGTAATTATGGAACTTAACTCTTTCGATCCATGATGGTTTATAACACAGAAAAATGTATTGATTGTGATTCATTTTGAACACGGATAACCCCAACTTAGAGTATGAAGGGGCCTGGGATTGTCAATCAATGTTCAAAGTCATCAGATGTCATCCCATCCCCTCTTAATGCAATAGTCACACTTCCATCTCCTATCGAGGATTGAATGATGAACGATCGATCGATCGATCAAGCAACCAACAACGCCTATCTCCCGAAATCGGATTCATCTCCTCCCGTCCAGACAATGAAAGTGTCGACCCCAGTCAACCCACCCACCCCGGGCCTGTCCTCGGGCTCAGCCCGGTCATGGGCTCAGCCCAGTCCCGGACCCGGCCCCTTCTTTTACATCCGCCTGTGAGCAAGACTTGAGCGAGCCGACCCAAAGCTGAATGGATGGATGGATTCCTTGACCTCGTCCAAAGAAGACTGATCTGATTCAAGTTGGATCAGATCATCAGAGACAACAGAATCATCGGCCCATACCTGGAGGTTCTGGGCCGGTTATTAGTCAGCCCTCGGCCGACACACACGCCCATGATCGGTCTTCTACGTACATACACCCTTGAGACCCCAGCCTCCAGACCAGCCAGCCACTTTTGGGTGCCCTTTCGTCCATTTCCCGCCAGCCAATTTTAGCCATGAAAGCCAGATCAGTCGGGTCTCAACGAACCGAGTCCTGCCCACTGACTCATTACTTTAAAGTTACCCATGACCATCACCGTCCCTGTGAAATGGCGTCTGTTCTTGTGGGCGGGTCCTTATTTGTTCTATAAAACTGAACTCTTTTTAATCAATGCCATCTGTAATGTTAACTGCATATAAATATCCAAATTGTCTTTATCATGTTTAATGCTCTACCTATATTTGTGTTAACGTTTCTGACATGACCTTTGAACTAAATATCGTTGTCATATTTCGACTTGTACTCGGCTATTAAATAGTTTATGATACTCTTAGAGAACTGTTGTCCATTTATTCACGATTATAATGAGTTGGAAAATTGGTCGGGTTTTCGTTTCCAAACAATTGGTTTGTGAGTTATAGTCAAAATGAATTTCGAAAACTTTTAAAAAAGCAAAATTTTACTAAAAGTGAATCATCAGGTGGCTTATGGTATAGTTCATAGAACGGGGCCAAACATGCCTTCAAGTAGTAATCGGTTTCAGCCAACATATGACCGCACAGATTGAAATTGGCAAAATAAAGGACCTTTTTGGAAAGCGAAACATTTTCATCATGACAGTGCCCATCGGTAGTTTTTTTCAAATTTCATTCCTCAGTTTTCCCTATGTTCATTATACTAATCATTTTGTTTACCGTGCATAACATAAATATTGAATGAAAGACCCATTCGGAAATGATACGATCACTTGCAAGTTCATCATCTGATTAGAAATCTAGATCAAAATATTTGTTAAACCGTTTTGATCCGGTAGTTTCCCGTGTAGGCGGCTAAGAGATGAACTGTTTGTCAAATACCAAACATTTCCGAAATTGTTAGGCAAACTTTGTGACAGAATGTTTCTTGTGTAGATGCACCATAATTTGAGCAAAATTTGGCCGAAAAGGGTAAATAAAAACCTAGTTTTGAGGGTGGTAGCCAGACCAAGATGCTGGACTGACAATGCTGCTGAAAGATATCAGGCCAAGAACAATAAGGTATTACCAAGCCCTTGACCAGGATAGACAAGGTATGTTGAAGGTCTTAGTGTCGGGCATTACCTGTGCATACTTCTTCCTTGCCTTTAACAAAAATATTATGAATAATGAGCATTTCAATGGGGCACCCCCGCATGGTTTCGTGAGTGCATATTTTGAGATGCGATTTGTACCCAGTTGCACCTACAGCGAGTATCAGATAGTTTCGTGAACGCATATCTTGAAATGCGACTGGGTTACTGTCGCATTTCAAAATATGCGTTCACGAAACCACGTGGGGGTGCCCCATTATGACACTTTGCTTGACGCTTTGCACATAGGTTGCTATGTACGATTTGACACGTTCCGTGAAATTTCAATTATTGTGTGAATGAATATTCGGTACAAAAATCCAACAACCCACATGTGATTTGGTGCATTTGATTGTAAGAACATCTCAACCTTCCTAATGAGCTATCTCTCATTGCGTTTGTTTAAATTTATCTGACTGACACTTTTCGCTTTACCTTTGCTCACTTGTTCTGCGCTATTTCCAGAATAGATCTGAATATTGAGCAAGCCACTCATAACACTTTGTAAATCTCGTTTGTGCACATGAAATCTCCATGGGCAATCAAACCCGTTATCGGCCATTTTAATCACTCTTTCCGAAACAACAAATGCCTGTTTAAGTACAAAGTAGGCATTCAATGGATGTTTGACATCAATCACAGCACTTGTTTCTAAGTTAAGCATGTCGTCTTCACCGTTAACGATGGCATCTAAACACGGTCGAGATTGAATAATTCGTATAAGATCTTCTTGGATGGCCATCACATTCTCCGTGGAAGATCCAGGATGATTGAAGAACTCTTTAGACACACTGGACAAATTTTGACGGCCAAATAGCCATGGAAAATATAACTCATCATGATCTTCTATACGAGCTAACGACAAATGTACACACAACCACACTATTGGAAGTCTCATCTTGTTATGGTTTCGTGGGCTTTTTTTCTACCTGCCGCTGTTGATTCGTTGTACATAGATAACGGCATTTTTCGAATGTTGTCAATTGATACTTTCGAAGGTGTTAAAGGGAGTCAAGGTGCCTTATTGCTAGTGGTCGGAAAAACAGTTTATGATTTTTTTTAAAATCCCACTTCGTTTTTAGAGTATGCAAATCTGTGATCATTAATTGCTAAAACATGGAAATTAGGGTGGAAAAGATTGCAATTCCCTCGGATATTTATGTATTATGGTGGTCTACCGAGGTAATTTTTTGTTTTTGTTTGTTTGCTCGCTTTTTCACGGGCTTTTCTCGCCGCTCAAGGAATGAAATCCACAGAACTATTAAAATATCTGGTTATAATTTGTCTATTTATTACCTTTCAACCTTTATATGATATTTGATCTACCAACCAATTTGAGTTGGCAGACCAAGCTAGTCCTTGAATGTAGGGTATGCTATCTAAAAATTGGTCCAAGTCTGACTTGAAAGATGCTACCGGATCAACAAGGCCTACGTATTCCCTACGAATATTCGAGGGAAGCAAATTAAACAATGAAGGAGCCCGAGAGAGAAGAGAAGTGGACTTCATTGTTCGAACTAGCCTGGATTCTCGAGGGCTTGAAGGCAGGGTGGGCAATTTTGAGAATTAGCTTTTGGACACCAAGTGTCCAAAAGTGTCCAAAAGTGGACAAAAGAGTACAAAACTAAAGCAATTGTCTAAAAGGGGTTGACAAGCACAAACTTTTAAACCCTACACTATGTTATTTCTGTACCTAATCTAGATGTCAACGAGCAAATAGAATCAGTAATAAATAAAATCTAGGCTTTCTTAAAATTCACAAATATGAAGTAGCAACTAACCTTTGTTGAAAACAGACACAAAATTTCACAGTTTTTTTTTAATTTCCAAGATATATATATATATTCCAAACTAAAGAGTGTTTTGATATATCAATTCATTATCTTGATACAATACAGCTTTGTGAAGTCAAAACAAATATTATTAATATATTTTGAATGTTAAAAAGTCCAAGCAGCACTACTTTTCATTATTTTGGAGGACTGCACCTAAATCTTTCATAGATGAGACCTGTTCAATATCTTTACCTCCATTATCTACGAGTGGAGTATTCAAAGGACATGACTTGAAGGAAGGTCATTGAGCGGAATTTTATTCCGTTCAGGGCCATATTACACTCAGTAACCCAAGAGTACATTCTTTCCATACTTTCAAGGTCCTTTGCAAGGCTAGTGTTAATCTTGGCCATTCCTTCCAGAAACTAACTTTGTATCGTCAGCATACGAAGAGAGACTGGCAGTAATTCCAAGCTTTTGAAGCGGGGCAACGAATATTATAAAAAGGAGGGGCCCTAAGATGGAGCCCTGGGGAACACCTGAGTTGACATCATGTATATCACTAAGAGATCCCTTAACCTTAACAATTTGCTTCCTATCATGAATGAAGCTTCTTCTCCAATTGAGAACCTTGCATTGGATCCCAATGTCATAAAGTCTATTCAACAAAAGGCCATGATCTACTTTATGAAAGGCCTGGCAAAATCAAGATAGACAACATCAGCTGACTCATGCCTTTCCAGTCCCTCAATGACTTGCTCTAAATGCTCAATCAGTTGGGTAACCGTGCTAAAATGTGCTCGGAACCCATGCTGGCTAGGAGGAAGGGGATCATGGGCTACAAGAATTTCAACAAGTTTGGACTTCATGATCTTCTCAAACACCTTCGCAATATTCGAAGTGAGAGAAATAGACCAATAGTTGTTGGGGATCGACTTATCTCCCTCCCCCTTTAAAAATTGGAACAACGAGAGCTAATTTTAGTGAAGAGGGAAACTTGCCCTGATCCAAGATGCAACGCATCAAGTACGAGAAAACAGGAGCAAGAACCAGTGAGCATCTCATCAGAAATTGAGATGTCACACGATCAGGACCAGGAGAACTTGAAAGTCCCGATGGCCACTAAAGCATCTTGATCTGTAGCTATGAGATCATCAAATTGCTCAATTTGAGTAACATCATCAATCTCAACAAACTAATCTTCAGAGCAATGAGCTATTGCTTCTGAACTCAGCGGGGTTGAAAACACACTGCAGAACTGATCTCCAGGCATGTTAGCCAAAGTATCTACATTGTTTTCCCATCAACCTCAAAAGGCCCAACACAGTGTTTCATTTTTCTCTTAGAGTTTGCGTAAGAGAAAAAAGCCTTAGGATTACGATTACTTGACCTCCAGAACCACCTTACTCTCAGTTTGTAACTGGTCATATTCAATGGAGGCCTTAATCTTACCCTGAACTACGTCCACCTTTTTTGGAGACTATCCACAATTTCTGTTTTCGAAGTGCTCTTCAGCCTTTTTGCTAGTTTGCGACTCTTTTTGAACAAAGTCTTCCTAAATTTTGGAATTTTTGTCCGTGTTCCGCCTTTTGGAACACATTCAGAGATCGCTAGATTTAAGCAAACTTCCTCCAAAACTGAAACTTATTTATCAACGGCTGCATCAATGGACGATTCCTGTATCAGAATTGAAACCAGAGCCCAGTTTTTTTAAACCCAGGAGTGAGTGTTAGATTGAGAAACGGTCGTACTATCCTACGTAAATTGAATCTTTTCTCGATCTAAGACTCATTCCCTTGCTTTAAAAATTGGGCTCAAGTCTACTTCTACTAACCTTTCTACAATTCGAAGCCAGTATTCATCTTTGAAGTTGACTTGGTCATACTTACCATACATTTATATTACATTAATTGTGTTCTATCAAGTTATATTTTCAGACACAAAAATGTAGCTTGTCGTAATCATCAACAAAAAAATCGCCAAAAGACCAACCTAAACTTTTGCAGAAAAATACCAGCAATAACTGGCGCATTCAAACGCCTGAAACCAGGAGTTGTTCAAACCTTGTTGCCGGATGTTAACCTTTTTAAAACAAAAAAAGCCAAAGTACTAATATGGGCAAAACAGGAAATGTGGTTCAACATTTTGTTTCTACTTGAATTCGCGGAGAATTGGACCCCTTTAGTCATAGAAATATGTACAATCTATTTCTGAGCTCCATGACATTCTTCCTCCTTTCGAAGCTCATGTGAGACTCCAAAGACGAAAGCTGAGATTTTGGATAAGAATGTCGCCTCTCTTCGTCTTATCTCATCTCTCACGTCACGGTGGTTAAGAGTCTTATCAAGCTTTGAGAGAATTGCCCCAACAAGACTCAGCACTTTTTACCACGCAAAGCTTTGATGATGTTTCTCATTCGAATTCTAGCTCAGATTAGATGTCGTTTTAACACTAGAATTCAAAAACTTGATTCGTGAAAACTAGGAGCTCGAGAAATTATTTGAATGAGCCCTTTCAAGTTCGATTTCAAAGCTTTATTTATTGATCTATAGGTGTCTTTCTCAAGGATCGCGACATCTAGCGGTCTGTTTCCATTTTAGTTCTTGGTTTACTTGATTATTCACACTTATTTACATAGTCATTCACTCCAGGCCTGGACAAAGAAAGGAGAAGCATAATTTCAGAGCCTAAAGCATCTATGAAATATCTCAATAAAATGAGATAATAGTATTGCTTTTTCTAATAATGAAGGTCGTCAACAGACCATATCATAATACTATTATATCTAGTGTTTGGGGCTCTTCATTAACGTCACAGTACCAATAATTGTCTTAGTTATTTGGTCAATAAACTATATATCAATCAGAGGGAGAAACAACCTGATATGGACTATGGCAATGCTTATCAGGACAATGCACAAAAGATGTAATGGTTGGCCTCCCTTGTAAGATGTGGCTCAACTCTAGCACCTAAAATACCAAAGACGGAAGTACAGTAAAGCTTTGTAACAATCAAAACATTATTTCACCCTGGTCAAATGTCTTTGAATATCCTCAAAAATCAAACAATATGAGAAATAAAAAAAGTGAAGTATTTTGCCAAAATGACTTCCCTTGGCAAAAAGCATTCATGGTATTACATGTTTCAAAAATGTGTGTTTTTTTTTAGAAATAATTTTGCCATCTTTTTGCTGTTTAGAACCATTTTTTTCTTAGTCCTACTCATTAGTAAATGAGATTAAATGATTCGGATTCATTGGCGTGAGCTCCAAAATACCCCAGTTATATGTGACCTCAAATACCCATACAATAACGATTTTCAATTTAATGACAACATTAAACAACATGACGCTACTTCTTTTTTTTGTTAGAGGTGCTAGGGTTGCCCGGCCAGGAAAGCCAGCAATCACATCGTATATTTCCAAATTCTGTTAGGCAGATTCGTGTCCAGTATCAGTTTTGGTTCTCCGTTTGCGGGTGTGGTTAGCGTCTACAAGTTTCTTTTGGCAAAAGGTCGGAGAGGAGATTCGAACCAAGGACCTGTCTTACGTTAAAAAACTACACCAACCACTACGTCACGTCTCCTCCCATTTCAAAAGCTCATTTTGCATATATCAAAACTACACCTACGTAAGTAAACAATGAAGAGTACAGAAAGATCAATGAGGCCTCAACAATCTCAATATGAAAAGATCTGTTTGAGTATTTCAGTCACAACAAATTCAGGCACCTTCACCACCGTGCCGGTCTGCTCACAAAGTGAGAAGGGAAGTGTAAGCTGACCATCGAAGACTTCAGTTGAGATTTGAGGGCGGTGTATTTTGTTGCTAGGTTTTTTGGAATGGCTCCGAGTTGGACAGGTTTTCATTTTTACCTCAAAACAGGCCGGCAAGGGCAAAGCCTGGATAACAATTGTTTTGGAAAGGTATGACTTATGTGTCAAAAATAATATCAAAAAAATTTAGTTTCAAGCAAGACATCCCACTTCCTGGTGGTGAGATGCCTTCTTTTCATTAGAGATGGGAGAAATAAGCACGATTTTTTCTATAAAGACTTCATATAAGCTCTGAAGAAGAAAAATCTCATAATGTTCAACAAAATGGCAAAAATGGACATTTATAGAAAAATAATTCTACAAAGTTATTTCAATATATTGCTTTAGATTTTCCAAACAACTGATCTCAAACATGAATTGTAGGGCTGTTCATAAGGTACGCCACAGTTCTGACCCACTACTCAAAATGGACATTTGAAATTTGAAAGGAGAAGTAGTGGGGTGGTTTTTGCCAATTTATTAAGAGAGAGAGAGAGAGAGATCCCAAGTTCGATTCTCCTCTTTGAGCTGTTTCCACAAAAAAATGGCGAAAAAGGACCCGATTTTTAATATTTGTTCATCATTTCTCAAATATAATGAAAAAACATCTTGGACAAGTGTCAACGGATGTCATGTTTCCACACGCCCCTTTCCCCCTTATAAGACATATTTTCACGATATCACAAAATTATACACCAAAGCTCATGGTTTTGACATTGTAAAATTGCAACACAATTTCAACGAATGAGCAATTGGTAATGAATATTTTTATTTTTTTAACCGTAGCACAGGCTAGATCTACGAAGTTTTGACAATTGCTTACTATTGTGATAATTTTGATTTCCTCAAATCATGAATAATGAATAATCTTGAATATGCCTCGCCCATTTGGGCTCCAATGAGTTCAGCAGGTTTGCAAAAGGTCGAGCAAGTCCAAAAATGTTTCACTAGGAACATCACAGGATTGAGAGAGCTCTCATATTGGGAGAGACTAAAAAAGTTGGGATTGTACAGTACTCAGAGAAGGTACGAAAGGGATCTGATACTGTA
>NC_081445.1:14637753-14637930 GCF_007210705.1 Tigriopus californicus | reverse complement strand
ATATTCTAGGGGCCTTTTGCGATTTGCAATTTGCGAAAACTCAGTGTGCAATCAAACCATTTAAACTAACATTTTTTTGGAAATCTCACCTCGTTAATGTTTTCAAAATCACTTCGCAAGAGATAACCACGGCCATCGCAATCAATGTGTTGGAATCGATTGAAGAGGCGCTTAACT
>NC_081445.1:14596618-14636775 GCF_007210705.1 Tigriopus californicus | reverse complement strand
GGAATTTGGTCAAAAAGAATGGAAATGCTCAATGTTAAAACAACTCCCCAGAGTCCAGTTTTCAAGCGAAGAGTTTGATCTAAGCGTGCCAGAAATTAGGAGTTCATTCTCTCCTACTAGTCGATATTCCATTGCTTATTGTCGACATTTCATAGTAACAGTGTTGCACCTTGGTCTCCGTAACAATACTGACTATCAATGTCCTGTGTCTCTTGCCCAGGTCCTGGTGAAAAGAAGGTTTTGCTTGCCCAAAACCTGAGGAACTGAATTCTCATGAAACAGTTCATTTTTTAAGATGCAAACCCTAAGACTAGTTGCTGACAGTATCTCATCATGATCAAAGTATTCCTGAAAATTATTAATTTATCTAATAGTGAATTTGGGGCTTGATATCCATTATCTCAATTTCATTTCATCGTTACTAATAATTCAGCGCTTAGTTATGTAACGAGTGTACTGGATTAATCTAGTTTATTAAAAGTATGCGTACACAGGGTGTTTCACAATCGCAGATTCTCAAGTACATACGAGTACATCAAGCTTTTTAACGACTTCAACCGGAACAATAGGACTTGATACGTTCATAAAATACATTTGCATCAAGCTTCATACATTTTGTAGGATTATTTTCGAAAATATCCTTGGCTACTTTTTTGCGCCCCAGTATCGAAACAAAATGGCAGGGTTTCTCAATCTCCTCAGTATTTATTGAAAAATGTTTGCGAGGTATTTAGGATTGACGATGGGTATCAAACCGGAAAATCTGCAGTTTCGTTTGAAGAGCCCTTGTTGTGGCTCCCAATTAAAACGAGAAAAGGGTACACGAATGAAGACCCAAGGTTGGGCACGAGTTCTAAAGCAGCCCTCGTTCCGAGACTTGGAATGACAGGAGACTACATGACCTTCTAGGATCTTGCCCTTAAGGGCATCCAAGAAGCCCTAACCTTTGCCATTGGTCGCTTGTTCCAAGGGGGGAGGGAAGGCGTTGATTTTGTGGGAGTTAGGGGGAGTGGGGTGGAGTTTGGCAGCTTCTTACAACTTGTTCCAAGGGGGGAGGGAAGGCGTTGATTTTGTGGAAGTTAGGGGGAGGGGGGGAGGAGTTTGTCTGCTTCTTAAACTCAGTGCTTAGTCAGACCTCAGCTATGAATGCATCACTTGTAAGTACTCTTGGACTCTTGCATAGGGGCCAGATGGGAATCAGTAGGAGTAGGATTCGTTAGACCTTGATCTCAAGGATCCTTACTGAAAGATCTCTCTTCAATTTCATGATTTTCCACGCCATAGCTGAAACCCCTGAGCACACATCACATCAGATTATTCTACTGCCTCTGATCAAGATGTTTTCCTGTTAGGCAAAACTGAGTATCTTCTTGCTACTTGGTGCCAGAAATCATTTGAGATTTTTTTCCGGTCAAAGGTCAATATCACCTTCTCTTGTAGGTCAGGGTGTAAGATGGATATAGTAATTTTAATGTGTCTCAGGAATTTCAAATCTACCACAAGCCCAAGAAGCTGACTTGACAACATCAAACGAGGTTTGCCAACTCTGATAACGAATCCAGCATTGCACAAGCAATAAAGAGATTAAGCTCACCTACATAAGGTTGTTTGCATCTCGATTTACTCATCAATATCCCTGTGGGGTTGCAGTAGCGAAGGTAAGGGTACCACAGAATTGTTGACCACAACATTCCAGATAATGTCACTCATACCTATCAATTTTCAGAGAAACTCAAAACGCAATGGACTCTCTTTTGACGGCCAAAATCATTTCAATGGCCCTTTTGGGCGTGGTTTCCTTCCTATTGAGTGTACTGGCCATCGGTCTGTTTAGGTATCTCTCCCAGGAGAGTAAAATCCAAAGGTCCATCATCTCTAATTTACTCTGTTTTGGCGGAGGTGTCCTCATTGCAATCAGTGTCATTCATATGCTGCCAGAGGTGAGTGCACTTCATTATCTGTACTAAATCAAGGCCCCGTGATCCACAAACTTGAGTTTGATAGGTACGTGAAACCTTCACCGGATCCGGCGTCGACCTAGATGAGAAACCTGTGGCCGAGATTTTAACTTGCGTTGGGTTCTTCTTGGTATATCTAATTGAAGAGCTGGCCTTTGCTTGCTCGGGTACTCATCACCATACTCCGGAACTCCCCACTACTCGTTCTCATGGGGATCAAGAAAATCAGTGAGTACTGCAATACTCAAACCTTTGGACTTCAGATCATGCAATGTCGTTTTTCTGATTTCTTTGTTTAGCGGCACTCATTCCATAACCTGCCAATCCAATCATAATGACTTGGTCGAGATTAGTCCTGGGAATGAAGAAGATTCTTTGAAAAGAAAACATGGTAAGTTATGGAAAATTAGCTTTCATAAGTTCACCACCTTACCAAACCCTTTCTTCCAGGGTCGATCTCAAGTGCAAAGAGTTACGATACGTTTCCCCAAGAACATCCTCAGAAAGAAAGTATTTTCACGGGGGCTAAATTTCGAGCCCTGAGGGACTTCATGACAATGTTGGCTCTAACTCTGCATGCAGTCTTTGAAGGCTTGGCCATTGGGATCGAAGAGGAAACCACGGACGTCTGGAAATTGTTTGCAGGTACAAATTCATAAGCGGATGAAGGAAGAGCCGAGCCACTTCTAACGCAACTTCTTCACTACTGGGAGGTCATTTGATCTAGTGACAAGGCCTCTAATTCAATCAAAGGGCAAAACGATCCGCCAATAGCTGTTGTTTGCGCGAGTCAATTGATCCCCATATACGGTACATCTTTCAATTGCAGGCGTTGCTTTACATAAGTTTGTGATTGCATTTTGTTTTGGCTTGGAGCTCATGGCCAATCGGACAAATATGAAGCTCATGTTATTGTATCTCATAACATTCGCCATCTTCAGTCCATTGGGCGTTGGTATTGGTATTGGTATCAATGAAGCTCAATCTGAAACCGCCTCCTATGCCTTCACCGTGGGCACACTTCAAGGTAAGGAGAGCCCTCTTAAAATTTGAAATCACAGTTTTAGAATTGACATTTTTTTCTATCTTTTATTAGCCCTCTCGGCCGGCACCATTTTATATGTGGTGGTGTTCGAGATTCTCCAACGAGAGAGACAAAAGGATGTCAATGGGTTCTTGCAGTTGACAGCATTAGTCATTGGATTTCTTGCCATGATGTTGGTCGAGCTCTTTGGTAAGAAGTGCTTCGAGTGATTTTCTGATGATGTCTTTAAAAGATTGAATCTTGCAAGTAGCTTGTAGATATCACCCAAAATTAAAATCCACTCACTTGAGCAGTGAATGTATTTTCGAGTGCTGGGGCGGGTTCGGACCCGAGCCCGGAGAGTTTTGGAGAAATTAGCTCGTCAAAAAAATGAAAAAAGAAAACAATATTCATTCTTTCCTAGAATTTTGCAAGACGAGTCTTCTTGTTAGAATTGACTGCAGTAAAAGACTCGAGTCCGGACTCTGTGAATCCAGCAAAAAGTCAAAAAATCAGAGCACTCGCCCCGGCACTAGTATTTTCTTTGTGGGTAACGTGAACGAGCTAACTAGTAGTAGATAACCGATGACAATGTTGGGTCTTTTTTCGTTTTAGTTGGCCACCATCACCATCACGATGACGAGCGTTTGCGACTTTTATCCGTCTAGCATAAATTCCTAGAATCGCTGAATAAATGATTTGAACAATTCATTGCTCATGCCATCAGGCCCCGAAGGTTATCATTTTTATTGTCATTCGTCTCATATTTTACGACCTGGGTGTCAGATCAAAACACGCGGCTCCATTTCAAGGCCTTTGGGTAAAAACAGAGCATGACATGACAGGTCAATTGCGATGGCGAGACTCCAAATGATTTGTGTGAAAATTTACATAAAACGCTCGAGTTCGAATCTTTTGTTTGGAGACTGATTTCCACCATGAGGAGGTTGACTTGGCTCTTCTTGATCTCACTGCTATTTTGGGGTCTTAATAATAGTGCTGTGATTAAACGAAACCCGAATTGCCTCTGTGGAGTGCGACAAGAATCTAAAATTGAAACCAGGTGATTGATTGATCGTGGTTCCGACGATCTGATTCAAATCACATCAACTTAATGTAGATCCTGATATTGATTGCTACAGATAGGAGTTGTAGAGAATAGGTAAAAGCTATTTGCCTCACCAATGACTGGTCCAGAGTTTAAGCCAAGGCATTGACACTAGAAATGAAAAGCATACTTTTTCAAAATTGACACGATAGGTATGATAAATCATTGTTCCGCGTGTTAACGAGCAATCATTTCGAGCTTAGAACGTAATACGCGTACAAGCTCAGAGTGAATGAGAGGTTTAGGGCATTGCATCACATCATTTATTTCTGAAAACCTTAGTTGAAATCGTAAGATTGTGCACTAGGAATACTTTAATGCCATCCAATAAACTGTTTAGAATCAAAGATTACTAGGCTTTTACTGTACGAGTGTTAGTCATCCGGCAATGTCACTCTCGCAGTGCATAGCATTATCACATTGGGCAAAATAGGTACTAGTACATCATTTAAGGACGAAATTAATTGTTATACTGCTTTCTTTGAGGCTAACATGGACAAATGTTTCCAAATCGTGCTTGGTCATCAGATCCTTTATCAGCTTCTCTATTACCTCTCCTCAAACTGGACAGGGGTTTTGAAGTACAATGCTCATTTATGTGCTTTGTTTTCTCGTATGATAAGAAAAATATTTCGTTCGGTCAAGATTAATAGATCGGATTGGATGTAATAAAGCGCTTTACTCAGTGCATCTTAATTTTTCTTTGTCCATGTCAATTATGTTTCGAAAATCAAACGTGTTTAGTTTACACATCACAAGGGATTGAAAAAGTTGTTTCTGAATTTTGTCAAAATAGTTTGTTTTGCCTAAAGCCGCTAAGTTTCAGATAAACATCACAACAATTCGGTGTCTTGAGTAAGAAGATGCTTATGGCTGTCGTTTGGGAATAAGGTCGAAAGGTAGAAAAGTGTAATAAGCATTGAAAGTCTAAAGACATATTTAAAACCAAAATTTTGTGTGGTGTCCGTTTTTCGTCGTTCTTGCCCCAAATATCCAGACAATCCTGTATGTGACATGTTCCAAAAGTCCTTCTCAAATACTGGTTGCATTTGTTCCCTAACTGTCTAACTGTTGAGTTATATGCGCAATTCGTATACCAACTTCGACTTTGTAGGTACACAACCACATCCAGACTTCCTTAAAGTTTATATTACTCCTTTTTCTGCAAAGGATCACCAATGGCAAGGAGGCTGATCCAAATGAATTTCCATGGATGGTGGGTCTTTTTAAGTCGCGGAACCAAGACCATCCGATTTGTGGAGGGGTTCTCATCTCCGATCGTCATATTTTGACGGCGGCCCATTGTTTAGGTAAGACCAGAGTTTCAATAATATGTTAAAAATTAGAAGATTTGAGGATCATTTCGTACTTTCGGGATCCCCAGGATAATGTCCGCAATAAGCCACAAAAATTCAAGTTCCCTTCAAAAAGTTCATTGCAAGTTAGACGACCAACAAAAAGGGCAAAATTGGAAGGAAAAGAAATGAAATCTCTTTTGAAGCCTTAAAATCAGGTTCTAGCTCGAAACATTGAGTGGAATTAACCCCAACCAAAGAAAGAGATAGTTTAACCCAAAAAGATGAAATTCTAACCTATCATAGTCATATTTTTTAAGACTTCTATATAACTATTCATCTCCACATTTTCATTCAACTCGTTCTCACGTTTTTATTTCTTATGAGTAAGGTTCCCAAAATTATGCATAAAAAAGGACCTCAGTATGCAAATAAAGATGCGAAAGAACAAGCCCAGGATTCAAATATGAATGCAAATCAACTTCAAAGATGCTTTATATTGTTATGGAATTCTGAAGTATCTTAAGCAATTTGTTAAGCTGGACACAAATTTCTAATAGCAGTATGCTCTGATTTTCAAGTGGCTCAGCATCTGAACAACAATCAAAGGCTAATCCGCCTTGGCCGTACAGAGCTGGACACAAATTTCTAATAGCAGTATGCTCTGATTTTCAAGTGGCTCAGCATCTGAACAACAATCAAAGGCTAAACTTCCATAACAATCACAAGTATTGTCAATACAGCAATAACTTTGACTTGTTCCCCTCCTTTCGGCCCAAACAAAATCAGTCAAAAGAAGCCTAAAATGCATAAAAATGTGAAAACGAACCAAACATGCAAATAATGCAAATAAAGGTTCAGGATGCAAAAAGATGCACTTGATGGCCCAGGATGCTAATAAATGTTATTTGCGTAAGTCTGAGAACACTACTTATGAGTTGTGTTATTGAGGGCAAATTTTTCAATAAACAATACTGCTCAAACGTTTTTATTGTTAAGCAATGAAAATGAACGTTCCTGAAGACGTAAAAAATGTTTTCGATATTTCTTATCACAATCTACTTAATTCTTTTAGGAATGCAAAACACTTTATCAATGATTTGACCCTTGAAGAGTTTTTCTTTGTGCCAGTACTTGTCCGCTTTACCTTTATTGTCTTTTTGACAAGACAATTTTGTCCAATTGACTTTTATCATTGGCTTTAAACTGCCGATTTACTCTTTACACAAGGAGCAAGCGCAATGATTGGCTTCAAACGATTTTTCTCAATTAAAAGCAGAGTTAAGGTAATAGTGTATCAAAACCCCGGCCTGAGTTGGATCTTTTTCATATGCATCATCAAAGGCTCAAGAAACTCCTATGTTAAAAGGGCAAAAAGGGACATACTGATAATTTGTTCGTTCCCCTACTTTCAAGATTTCATTTTTTGTCGTCCATTTCAGTGGAGACGATCCGATATGGATCGATCTCGGATCACAACGTTTTGAATTATGCCGATGAAGGTCGAAAGAAACTCATCCGTCCATATCGAGATGTGCAAGTGATTCATCCCAATTACGGCCGGACCAAGACGAATATTCCTAAGTTTGATCTGGCCATCCTTCAGTTTGTGTCGCCCGTGGTTTACTCATTCTATCCCAAGGTCAGGCCAATTTGTTTGCCCAGTCCATTGGAATATGCAGAATATGGACATGCTTGGGCGGCGGGTTGGGGAAGAACTGCATTTGACGGTAGGTTAGAAAACACATTCATTCCCTATTGTCCCATCGTTTTTAATTTGTTTGGGCCATACTGGATGATTCTGTAAACTTTAATTGATTACATTTGCATCCAATGTCATCGCAATTGAAGGTGCAATTGCATTTGATCTTGTGGGTGATCGATTGAATTTTCAACTGAAGTAGGTAGTTGTGATCCGTGTTTAGCATCGTTGAGCCCAGGTTAGTACTGACTCTTTCTGTCTGTAATAAAATCGCATGCCCCAAGGTGGTCAAAACCGCATTGCTACGTTTTCAAGGTGGCGTAATCAATTTCAGAAAGTACCGCCATCTAACGTTCAAGGAATTAGCGGCTTGTTGAATAAACCATGGACTTCTAGAAATATGGACTGCGAACGAGCTTCCAGGCAAATCGGCCTTCTCTTGGTTATAGCCACTCTGAGCCACTTTTCGAATTAAAGTAACAACATAAGAAACGTAGATCTCTTCAATTAACTGTAGGTCAATTTTATATCATTTGCATGCAAAGTCGATCGTTTCAAAATTGTGTTGTCAAAAGCTTATGTAGCCGGCCTAGAGCAGGCTGAAACTTCGAATTTTATGTATTGTTGATTACATATTTTTGAGCATGGCTCCTGAGTTCCCTAATCATAGGTTTGTGCTCAAATTTGGCCAAATTCATCTTGTCAACCAGATCTTTTGGTAGCATAAATTTCTTATCTGGAGTAAGATGAACGGTTTGGGAGATACAAAACATTGGTTTCCGTTTGCGCTACACATCTCTAGAAGTCCAAAGTTTGATCAACGTCTGCACAATATTGTTATCGATTCATATTCAGTGTTATATTCAAGTTTGAGCTAGCAGATGCTTTCATTTGTATTCCACTTACAAGTCTATGGACCAGAAAGAGTAAATATTAGCAACTAGCCATGCCACGGTGTTCTTGCTGATGTGGCAGGGAGCTCCATCTTGTGGCCGACCTAGGGGACTCCATAGTACGCCTTTTCGAGCCAGGGCTTGTCTATGGTCTCCAGAAGAGAAATGTAGAGCTCTGAGTGAATCGTATCATTCATCTGATGAACAATTAATTGCCAGTCAAAACTTAATTCCAAGCAGGGTTGCCGGGTTGTCGAAAAGTTGTTACGCCATTTTGATAAACCTATTCCGCCAAATTCCGCCACATTGGACAATTTTATGGACTTGTAAACAAAACGCTATCATTATCAAAAAATCAATTTTAAGCATTAACGTAACCCAGCAATCAAGGATGCAGTTTACAATACGAGAGACATATCTTGTGCCATTAGATTCAGAGAAAATGTGACCAAAGACTGGAAAAATACCAGAGTTGTCATTTGCGTTAAGTATAGCAAAAATATTGTTTAACTAACCTTCATCAGATTTCCCTCCGTCTTTTTTCATTAGATCAGAACATTTTCCATTACACGGTGGTTATATTTTCTGGTTAAGTGTTTGCTCAAATACCAAGACATCTAGATATGTTTTTCTTTGTCAAAGAGACATAAGGAACAACTTTTGTGAAATACACATGTTTAAAAGTAGCTCAGATAAGTGTTAAATCACTTAAAGTGCATTAAAATGCACCATTGTAAAAAACGTAGCCAATCAGTATTAAACATACTCTTAGTTATGTATTGACGTAAAATTTCATAAACTTCTATTCCGCAGATGCCTAGATATTACAACTTAAAGGTTGCGTTTTACGCCTTAAAAGATCGAAAAATGGTCTAATTATGTTTCCAGTTATTCCTAAGGAATATGATTGTGTTTTTCAATGACACGACAGGAAATGATATTTCGCCATTTTCTTAAAGATTTATTTAAAAGCAAAAAGTAGCAAAAAATGTCGCTTAAAACTTACAAAACATGCAAAATTGCCTTTCATTTTACTTAAGTGCCAAAAGTTACAATATCCTATCGTGTTCCTAAAATATCTGAACGATACCAGTGACAGTTTAATTTTCCAAATTGTCACTTTTTGCAATAATTAATTTCTACGTACTAGCGATGTTTTTATTGAACGTTAATAGAATTTTGTCAAAATTCAAGATTAAGCTTCATTGAAGTTGCTACTGACAAGTATGGCATCAAAATTGTGAAATATTGACATTAAGTAAGTTTTAAGTTATATTGCAAACTATATTCGGGCTTTTCTACCTGCTTCAGAAAAGTGAAAAATTTTCATTTATATTTTAGGCATAGAAAAAGCTTATTATATTTCTTGGCAATTGCTTTAAGCTATAACCGGAGCAATTTGCTGTCAAATTCGATGAAAATGCAATCTTTTAAAACGAGATATCTTATAGTTTGCTCCATGGATTTGAATACAATTTTAGTTGGAAACGCACCTAAGGTTACTTCCAACATCTATTAATTACGTTTTAAAAAATGCTATCTCTTTGTAGGTTTTAATTGGATTAATATTCTAATCTGAGCTAGAATCCAAAATGATTTTTTTACAAAAAATGTTCCTTTTGTTTCAATAACAACGAAAATCATTATTATAAGTCTTGGCATTTGCAAAAAATCTTTATCAGTATTTTGAGTAACACCGTGATTAGATGGCCCATAACATTTAAAAGTGATTTCGAGAAATGTTTGAAGACGGGGCCTGATTAGTTCTACGTCCAAGTCGACAGAAACCAACAAACTTAAAATTACTCCATGCCTAAATTTAGGTCCAGGACTGATGATACATTACAAATTTATAGGGATTTTCATTCCCACGTATCAGATAAAAAAACCTTGAAAAAGGAACTGCAAAGTAGACTTTTGTGTTTAAGTTATCTTTCTCTTTTTCACAAGAGTTTTCTCTTAATTTTTGAAATTGGTTATTGTGTGAAGGCTTTAAGACTGAAACAAAAAAGAATTCCGCCCAAAACCAAGCCATACCTGCCACTGTGCAAACTGCAATGAACTCTCTCATCCATTCCATTCCAGAAACTTTGGTGACAAAATGATAACCTCTCATTAAATTTAACTGAATCTAGGAAAACGTGTAAGGTTGAAAACATGCTCAGTTCAAAACTGATGGCAACAACCAAAACTCGCAACATTACAGGTTTCTTCAGGTCTCATTCCGCCATATTCCGTCACATTTTGGGCTCACCGCCAATTGAAATTGAACGCCGCAAACAACTTTTTCATGCCGCCATTTTTGACTTATTTGGCGGCGATTTCCGCCAACTGGCAACCCTGGTTGCAAGACCATCACTATGGCTTCGTGTTTGGTCTAGATATAAATGTGATCAGATATTGAACGTTCTCGGGGCGCTCTGTGGAAATGTGCCAACCAGTTTGACTGTTTATGATATGGTTGTCCTTTAACGATTTACCATCGCTCAATAGGATAACAGGCAATCATTCTTGGCCTTAGTAGAGTTGATAATAAGATATTTCTTGGGTCTGGCTCTTGACTTTGGCCCAAGATCATACTTATCTTGGCCACAGGTATGTACCAGATTCCTCTTGATCTGACCTTTCAGTCTTTACCAAGACAAGGGTCCTTGTCCATCAAGGCCAACCTTGTCCGGGCTTCCTGGCAAGGGCAACGCAAGATTCGAATCGTTTCCGGATGTGACAGACAGACTGGTGGGTGATTCTAAGAGCTTTTGCGATCTCCTTGAACTTCCCGAAGTCAACTTAATTACAATGTTCTCCATCTCCGAGAAATGAAGAGTTTTGCAGTTTATCTTATTTTTTCATAGCAACTGGACAACAAATTTGTGACCAAACCAATTTTCTCTTCAAAGAGTAAATCAAAATGTGAAACTAGCTGCATTTGCAATCATGTGCTAAATATCTTATGAGCCATTTCGCAACTAATTAGCTCATTTAGCATTTGCACAAGGAACTCCAATTTTGGGACATGGGGTACAGTTTCTTGGGCTGCATCCTGCCTTTATATCGTGAGTAGCGTCTCTCTTTGTATTCGATAATGACACGTCTAGTGCCCAATTCTCAGCTTGATTGCTAGATGGTAGGGCTAAACCACTAGATGTAAAGACAACTCCTTCAGTGTCTAGATTACCATTATTAGTTTTGTTTATCTTAAGTAAGATAACTGTTTGTGTTCTTTTTTCAGGTCCACAAAGCGATGTCCTTCTAAAAGCTCGTTTAAATATTACAACAAATTCTGATTGCGAAGGATTTTTTAAGGATACTATCATCAAGGAACATTTGTGCACCCAAGGTTCAGGTAACAAAATTTCTACGGGCAAAATAATTTGACAGTTCACCTGAAACCTCTTTTCCATCCACAGAAACTGATACTTGCCAGGGTGATAGTGGAGGAGCTCTCATTAAGGAACGTAGTCCGAACCAACTAACTGATGACATTCCGCGATATGAAGTGATCGGAATCACTTCCTGGGGCGCTGACGATTGTGGCAATGTCAAGCAAAGAGGTTCGATTTTATTGGCTTGTTTTTTTTTCGGAAAGTAAAATGGGTGAGATCATATCTTACTTCCCATTCATATTCAGGTGGCTTTGCTCGAGTCTCGACCATGTTGCCGTGGATCTTTAGGATGCTTCGAACGGGTCTGGGTGTGGTCCAAGTATGTGACGGTCTCTTTGGCCAATGGTTTCATTCTACCTAGAATCCAAAGTCGAGCTTTAAATGATTACACAGGCAAGCACATTCATCATCCAGTTGTCCAAGAGAGCTTTGAATAAACTTCACAAGTTGTAATGATGTCATTTATCCCTCTGGTCCTCCTACCAGGAAATAATCCGAGCGTGAACTCATCCATTCGAGACACTCCTTTCTCTTTATTGTATTCTTCCCTTCATGAAGGCGGAGAGGAGAGTCTTTGGTCGGGATTCGTCACGGAGGCGTGCAAGCGTTCAACCGCGAATCCCCCGGCCATTTGCCGTTCCAATTCGTCACGCGCGACGATTTCCTGTCTGGTCTCGCCAACCAAAACCGAGCGCTCGATCGGTCTACCGCAAATGAGACCGCCAAACGCCGGAAGGATGTTGATGCTTAATTACGCGGGCCAGAGCAGATGTTCCTGAATAGTTTTTGGTTTTGTTAGTGTTGTAAATTTATGTTCACACATTGTTCTAGATATGCCTAAATATTCAATTCGGTCGTTTCGATGTTTTTGATTGCCACTTTGAAACGGTTTGAGCAAGTTGAGAAAGCTCTAGCGCTGGATTTTGAAGGAAGATCCCCCAACCATGTTTGGGACCGGAAGAGCGATTGACAGACAGCGTTTCGCCTCTTATTGAAAGCGCATTTTCCACATTCTTGGCTACGCCCACTTTGTATTCGAGTCCCTTTAAATCCTACTCTTCAATATCAGGGTGACTCCACTTGGCACACTATCTTTGGGTTTAGCTTTTTACTTTGTCCATGTCTCTAGAAGTCCGTGGTGACACATATATATACATGCTTTTGTGCATCAAATTGTTAGTCAGTCAATGAAAGATTCTAAATGAACCGATGCTAAAATCTGACAATGTTAGGTGGCCACCCTGCCTAGTACCAAAAAGACAGAGCAGCCAGTCTTGGTTGGTTTCAATATGAGGTCCCTTTTTGATCGATCCCAGTGTGGTCCTACGTAGAACGAACATTCGTACGTACTGCGAACATTAGAGCGTCACACTTAATCAGAGCGGAAAGCGTATGTAGTGGTTGTAGAAGAGGGGCAAAAACTGAGGGGGATCTTTTCACTTCATTAGTGGCTGTTCCAAGTTGAACAAGTTGTTCGACCAACTCGTCCCTAGGGAGAGCTATCATGGACTCTTAAAACCATTCAGAGTATCGCCTTCAAGTGCCGGGATATTATTTGACTTTGAGCAATCTGAACGGTGACACGTGACACGATCTGAAGTGACAAAGTGTGTACGACACGTGACTGAGACTGGATTCAAGATGCAATACCGAGAGATCTTTGCCATGAATGCTTACGCCAGTTTGAGCACTGCCAATAGCAACAACAATAATAGTAGTAGTAGTAATAATAATAACGGCAATAATCACAATAACTCTAGGCCAAGTGAGAGCGGCGATGGCAGCGATGTGATTTCATCCTCGTCCAATGGATTTGGCGCTGAACTGGACGGCAAAATGGATCAAAGCATGTCAGGTGAGAGAGAGCATCTATCAAATTTTAATTACATTTGCCAAAAACACACTGAAAAATCAATTCGAAAATGTTCATATTGTCTTGATATAACGACCTAATCACCTTTGGGTTCACAAATTGACAATAATCCTACAACTAAAGCAACGCTATAAACTACAAAGGACTCCATACCTATAAGTTGAGAAGGGGTTTTCATTTGGAGAGGATGCTAACTTTGCTGACGAATATCCATAGTAACCTTCAAAGTGACTTGCTTCTACAAAATTTTTCTGTTTTGAAGTGCTAAGGAGTTCCCCCAAATTACTAAATGAAGATGAACGTGTTAGCCCAATTGAAACCCAAGCCCTACCTACCATTTTCAACCGAAAACAAATCATATCGTCAAGGAAAAGAAGAAAATTTATGTAATAACTGGTCATTTTTAGGGCCACCTTAGACATTCCTCGGGGAAGTTCACATCGCCTGGATGCACTTTTTTTTCTTGGTAGGAGTAGCCAGAGAGATATCCTTGGGGTAGCCTAGAGCACGGACTTCTAGAGATATGGAATGCAAACGGAAGCAAAAATATCCTATCTCCTAAACCGCTCATCTTATTCCAAATAAGCACTTCATACGACCACAAGGTCTTGTTGAATAGATGAACTCAGCCAAGTTTGAGCCCAAACGTATACTTAGGGAACTCAGGAGACATGTTCAAAGTTATTTTATAAACACTACACAAAATTTGAATTTTCGGCCTGCTCTTGGTCGGCTACATAAGCTTTTGATAACATGACTTTGAAACGATCCACTTTACAAGTAAATACCATAAAAATGACCCACCTTTAATTGAAGCGATCTGCGTTTCTTAGGTTATCACTTTAATTCTAAAAGTGGCTCAGAGTCGCTATGACCCAGAGCAGGCCAATTTGGCGAGAAGCTTGTTCGCAGTCCATATTTCTAGAAGTCCGTGCCTAGAGTCAACATACGGACATCCTTCCTTTTGGGATTTCTTCTTATACGGCGCCTCTCTAAATCATTTAAAAAGACAAATTGATTCACTACTTCAGATCTTGCTAATAAACAATTGATCAAATAAATAACTGAATATCCAAAACATTTTTTTCTTCTTCTCAGATTTTAACATGTCACCCAGTCCATCGCCCAGTTCGACCTCACCGGGAAACTCTCGGGATTCATCCTTCCATCTTCCGAGTCACCCTCAAATCCACTCCAATCATAACAATAACAACAATAATAATAATAACCAGACGGACTTTGGCTTGAGGAATCAGTTCATGGAGACGCAAGTCTACCAGGATTTCATTGACTCTGTATCATCGCCGATGAATCTAGACTCGTTGTCCCATGGGTCCATATCATCGCCGGAATCTCGATCCTCGCCTCACCCATCTTCCACCACTTCCAATGACGATGAAGCACTTCACCGAGATTCGAGCAATAAATGCATGCGAAAACGAAAGCGAAAATCGCCGCAATTTCAAGTAAGTCGGATGATCAGTTTTTCAAATAGTATTCATTGTTTTATGTCAATGTATGCTCACGTGAATGAATGGGTGTTTTCATGTCGAAGAGAAATTGCAGAAATTTGGCGGTTCGGGTATGCGAAAGAGATCAACTGAAGTCCGGTTTTTGCAGCTCTCAGCACAGGTATAAAGAATATGTTAAACACCTTTATTGATTGGTCGTGGTGTTGGCTTCTTTGAATACCTCTTTAAAAAGTTGGCCTTAGTTTAAGACAGAAAATTGGTTGGTTCAACCCTCTCGAATTTCTGCCTTACAATAAGAACATATTTTGGCAGGGGACTAGTGACAACAGATTGAGGATAGAATGCATTCAGGAAAGCATTTAATTAATTTTTTTCGATGTTTAGGAAAAAGGTTTCGTTTGGCATGCATTGGAGTGATCTTTAACATATACATTGTACGTCTTGAAATCATCCTTTTCTTTTCTACCATTTTTGTGTTTCAGTTAGCAATTCAAGCATCATAGACAATTGAGAAATCCCAGTCAATTTGACTAAACTATTTCCCAACTTCACATTTTAGCAGGATCTAGCAATATGACAAATTTTTCACTCAAAGAGCAATAAATAATTTTAACATGTTTTAGGGAACTAGTCCCCAAATTGTTTGAAATTCAGACTTATTTGCATCCTCGTTTTTTCTTGTTTTCTGTTTACGTCCACTTGAAAGTGGATCTTTGTGGATGTATGTTTCTTTTTCATAAAAGATCCTACTCTTCATGAAGTGCTTAAGAATTACATACGTTATCAAAAAATTAAGGATAGTATTCCATCCTATTTAGCTATCATGCACGGATATCAAAACAGTGGTTTCTAAACGGCCCTTTTATCCGTGACAAAGCAAAAGAAACTAGAACATACTCGTACTATGTTCCAAAACGGTAGCCTTAGCCAAAATGGATATCCCAACATTTTATTGACACTAATGAATACACTCTATTTAGGTCCAACAACGACATGCGGCAAATATGCGAGAAAGGAAACGAATGCAATCCATCAATGATGCCTTTGAAGGTCTCCGTCACCATATCCCCACTTTACCTTATGAAAAGAGACTGAGCAAAGTGGACACCCTCCGTTTAACTATTGGGTAAGAAACAAGATCCCTGTGCATCAAAATATGTATTATCCATTTATGGTGCTTATAACGCCCAAGCAAGTTGTTACCCAAATTCCTCCAGCTCTCAAAATCATTGATAATAGTTGTGATTTTATGGCATGATGAGGTTTTAGTGATGAACAAATGGATTAAGGGTTATAGGTTTTATCCTTGAGCTCATGGTCTCCAGACCTCTTTTCGATAGATTTATGCTTTAACTGTATTTCTAGGGCTTTTATTCGTAGTTATGAACCATTTTGAATTGATGACAGAACGCAAAAAATAAGTGTAAAGTCGATAACTGATGCTGATTGTTTGGCATTTTGGAGGAGTGATCGATGAAAAGTGATACAGCTTTTTAGAGGTGCTCCAAATTTCTATCACACATCAAAACATTCTTGTTTGCCACTTTCGTTTCTCTTCTGACCTAAAACCACATCATGTAAAAAACCTTAGAATGTTTCCCTATGACTTTTGTGGGTCATGAAAAAGTAAATTATGTTTGGAACTTATTGATTAGGGAATATGTATATCCCTCGAGACTTTCAAATTGAGTGTAAGACATGTCTTTCTTTTACATTTGCATGTATAGATACATCAGTTTCTTGTCAGAAATGGTCGCCAATGACGATTATCCTCCAGCGAAGCAGGCGCCCAAACCGATCCCCGAGAAAAAGATCATCGTTCACAGTATGAAAGGTACGCATTGAAATCGGAATTGAAATTGAGCAGAAAGCAAACCAACTCCATCCGGAATCCATCAAGGGATTAGCCGAGTGGTTGGTTGGATGGTTCTCCATCATGACAGCCACCGACGAACGTGTTAATTTCATCCATCCAAAGACCCGCTTCCACTTTTTGCATCACAAATTTTTCAAATCCGTCCATTGAAGCGGCCAACCTTCGCCTTTTTTTTCTCTCCTTCTTCTCCTCTTCAATTTGTGAACAGGGTGTTGCGTGAGTTCGAGACTTTTCAACTCTCATTGGTTGGGGACTCTGGACAAACTAGATGATCTTTTGTTCGAATTCTCATCGGTCTAATTCTTAATTGATGGCAAGTTTGTTATTCCATTCCAAAGTTATCTTAATAACCCATCCACGCTTCAAAAAAGATAGAATGGTTAGATTTCTGAAATGAAAAGAATGGAGCATTACTGAACATGTCCCGTTTTTTGAGTGGCAGCATCTGCAACTGTTTTGCCACCCTGTAGTTTTTCTTTGCCCTCCCTCTGTTTATAATCCGATTTCCGCATTGAAAACTTGAAAGCTACTTAATTTGTGATGTCGAATTCGATGTTCTCGGAACCCTACTGAACGTAGTATATAAGATGGAGTGAGAGGAGGGACTTAATACTCCATGGAGAATGAAGAGGAACACACAAAGTGTTCATTTTCTCTGATAGGATTAATTTCCCCTTGGGTCCCAAAAATGACATTCTTTGAACAAACTGGCGTTTACTCCATCCATAGGGTTTTCTCCGCTCTCGGCTCTCGGCTCAAGTTAGTATCACTAATAATTCTTGTTGATGTCGGGTTTTGGGGCCTGGGTCAGATGTAGCACGAGCAAATCGAAGAGATTAATGGAGAGATCAAGACTATCAATGGCCATAATCTCGGGGAGGTCTCTCCGAGATCGAGTTATCGTCACCCACATCTAAATGAGATCACACTTTCGATATGGTTTCCATTTCATGTTTCCACTTTCCCGATCTTGCTATTCGGATCAGAATCCTTACTAAAGCGCTTTGTACTCATTTATAACGCAATCGGCCAAAATGCGGCAAACTGAAACTCTTTCGTCTTTTAGTAAGTAGAAAAAAAAGGTATGATAATTTTCTGTCTCGTGGACAAATATTTCAAATTGCATCAGTCAAATGCGATACTCTGTACTCCTTGAGGGCTTTAAAATTGCTTTAGTCTGTTTGGGATGGGGAGGGGTGCAATGCAGACTTGTTTTGATTCTTTCCCTCAACAATGTACGCACATCAGATGAATATCCATCCGTCGAGGACTCAATTACATATTCAATTGAATCTCAGTTGGAATATTCCAAGGAAGGGGGACGGAATGGCCATCAATTTTCGATTGGCCACGCCACAAATGGCATCCCAGTTGGTTCTCGGAACAATAACATCGAATTCAAGGCTTGAGAATTTCTGTTTACGTATTTGGGTCAGAAAAAGGGGCTTCTATTCTCCAATGGTCTCGTGTTTGGAAGTCGTTTCAACGAGATGAACACCCTGCAAAGAAGGAGTGGCAATGTCCATTTTTGTTGTCCAGAAAGGTAAGCATTAGCAGCTGTCTGTGTTCACAAAATGGTCTACCCTCCTCAAGAGGGGTCATTACGGCAAACACGGTGAACCTGAGAGTACCACACACGCATCTACACTTGGTACTTACGGCCAGTCATTCAACCATCCATCCATATGGCAGTGCTTTAAACATGACCAAGCTGAAAACATGTATCGACAGATTCCAGATGTGAACTACTCCATGCAGTAGACAATGCACACGGTGGCTTGGATAGAATTTTCGAAATTAGGTAAACTGTCAAACACCGGTTCATGACTCGTTTCTCACTGACATCAATAAAATTAATTGCCAAATCAACAATTGAATAGTATTTTCATAGAAATTGGAAAATTAGAAAGAAAAAAAANCTGTCAAACACCGGTTCATGACTCGTTTCTCACTGACATCAATAAAATTAATTGCCAAATCAACAATTGAACAGTATTTTAATAGAAATTGGAAAATTAGAAAGAAAAAAAACCACAACTGATGTGAAGTTACCATGTGTAAAGGCGGCAGAATAAAACATTGACTTCACTATTAGAGAGATAAGTAACACATATGGGTGTTTCGACATTAATTTGTAGTAAAAGTGCTATCTCCAAGGAGACCATAATATATCCTTGGGATAACGCTTTGTTATTAAATTAGTTAAATGCATTTTGTCATACACACGCGTTTTATCCACCGTGATGCTCGGCGAGCAAGCACTCAATCAAAGAGCGGCATAGCAGGGAGAGGGAAAGAAAAACGAAAGCGTCCTCGTCACCTAACACAACAAAGTGGAGGTTCCATTAATTGACCACAATGGGAGTTCCTCCTCCCTGCCTCTCTTGGGTGGTTTATCCGGACATCCATTGTTGTCTGCACTGATGAATTCGAAAGGCTCATATAGAAAACAATGGATTAATGTGGGAAATTCCTTGGCTTCCAGGTGCATATGCAATGAGTCACAGTCTGAGTTGGTCGAGCAATAAGGAGAACAAGCTCTTTGGCAGCAAAGTCTGGATGCCCGAAGACCCCAAGAGTGCCAAAGCCAATGGAAGATACCCGTGAATGGATTCAATTATGTTTACATTGTACAGTACAACCAAGAGGGATTGTACAATAACACGAAGAGCTCGTCTAGTCTATCTTTTGTGAATGTTTGTGTCCGACAGGTTGTGAATTTACACTGAATAAATAAAGAAAACGGGAAAAATAACCAGAAACGGTGTCAAGTTTCTGCAACCGAAAAAGAAGTTTCCTTTCACGAAGTAACCAACTACCAACCATGATATTTGTATGATATTTAGAGTGTTAGGAAATTTAAAAAAGAAATTGAAGTGGCAGTACAGGAATGGCTCCCTTACGAAAAAGGATATGAGCGAAACTCGCTATTAGTTTCACGATCGCAAACGTGCCTAAAAGTGCCCAAAAGACAATAAGAGCTTACGAATACATAGCGGTTAGTTGGCCATCGTCCTCCCAAAATGAAAATTGAAATATGCCCGTGATTCTGGCCATGGTAAAAGATATTCAATTTTCATGCAATCTATCCACTGTTTTAAGAGGTTCTTAAAAACTAGGCGAGGTAATCCTGACATCTCTGGCGAAAATCTGAACCGTTGAGAGCATTTCCAAACTTCCAATAGATCACCTCAATAACATCCGTGGAAGACTCTTTTGGCGCGTTACATAAAACGGACTTTTACGAGTGATCCAAACGCATTTTTGGTCAAGCATTTTGGCTAAGATGTGGTTGGATCGAACGGATACTTTTCGATATATGTATATCTAATAATGGTCGATATCCCAACTTTTAATCATCTCTAACCCTCTCTCTGAAGGCACTAAACTTTTAGCTGAGGGTCTGATCCTTAAAAACCAGTTGGTCTTCAAAATTGAAAACAATTTGAAGATCTGATAATCTGGTTGTTGTAACGCTTTATCTCTGTTGCCACTTCCCTGTTGACATCTAAGCATAGGGGAAGTAGGCCTAGAGAGTACAATGCGAGCAAGCCAGGCGGACCTGTTTTTAGAGCGAATGGGTGAGAGATGAATGGTTGTTAGGAGATGGTTTCTGATTGTAGAGGCGCTGCCTTCGATTGGCTAGAATAACACGTGTTCATGTTTACCGATTCAGCTGCAATGGAAAACCAAACCAAATTCATTCTTACCCTTCTTTGTTTCATGGGCAATGGTTTAAGAGTCAAGCGTAGGGTTGCAAAAGATGGCCAGTATAATCCAAAGAGGCCAGTGAGGTAGGGGGTTCAGAGAGGAAAGCAAGCGCCAGAAACGCAAAGCTTCTGCTCATCATTTTTTCTCCAGCTAACTTTCCCTGAGTACCCTGGGTGGACATGGGGATCCACACTACATAACTCTAAGAAAAAAAATCCCTTTTTTTCAATGTCACAGGTGCACATCCTTACCTGAATCAAGTGATGGCATATGTTAGCTCAGCCATCCCTTGCTTACACTAAACGAAATTTGATCAACCATGGTGCTACATTTGGCTTTTTTGTTAAGCAAGGTGCTTTGAAAAAAAAACAGCCTTTTGAACGGTAGATGGCGATAGTTGGTGAAACTGGTGACGACAACTTGATATCGTCTTGGTTGCCTAACCTGTTGCTCTTATTTGATTTGAACTTGTGTTGGGCACTCTTACTATTGAATTTTTCAATGGCTTGCATAAATTTAAATGACATTGACCAAAATTTCAGCTTTTCTTGCTTTTGGTGACTTCAATTTTGGTCAAAAGCCCGAAAACTTTGAAGAAATCAAAACAAATATTTTTTCTTAAATACCTTTTAATCTGCGCTTAGGACTCAACCATGCTCAAAAACTCCTTACGGTCAATTTCTGTCAACCACGCATTACATGTGGTTGCTGCTCTTGTTTTTTTCAAAAAAAAATAAATAATTAAATTCCTATTCCTATAAACACTCTCCTCCCTAATATTCCTTGCCCCACCCCTATTCCCAAAATACGTTCCTATTCAAATATAGCTGCCCAACCCATTCCTCAAACCCAACCTTCCCAATTAGCTCATGCTTTGCCTCCAGTAGACCATAGCTTTGTTGGTAAGTGGGATTTTTTACGGTTGGAGAGGATGGTCCAAGATCTTGTGAACTTGGTCCGTCAAAAGAGAGGCCCGTAAAGGGGCTATATTTGAACGTGCATTGTCTGATTTCTAAAAAAGACAGCACAAAAGTTAAGATCTTAGAAGAACTAGCCGTTGAGAGAGAGATTGCATTCATCTCTATAACAGAAACCTGGCTTCGGCCAGGGGTCTTAGATGAAGAACTAACCATAGTTGGTTTCAACTTAGTTCGTTGTGATAGGATACGCCCTGATAATCCCATATTCCCACATGGGGGCGTATGCCTATATGTTAGGAATGATTTGCACATTAGTCATGTACAAATGTCGAATGGAGAAGTAGAGGTCTTAGTTTGTCATCTTCGAGGTCTTGATTTGTCTATTGTTACAATGTATAGACCCCCTTCTTGTTCAGCAAGCTCTTTTTCGTCAGCTCTCCAATTCACTGGAAATGAGTTGGACCTGGCAGTTTGCTCGAAGGTTTTCTTTGTAGGGGACTTTAATTTTCCGGCTAGCGTTGTAGAGTGGGAGGTTAGTCCTGATGGGTATATTCCCATTTCGAAATCGACATCTCAGTCGTTCGAAAAGCTGGAAGAATTCGCGATCTTGCGCAATTTCTCCCAGCACGTTGGTGTAGCCACTAGAGAGAATAGCGTTCTCGACTTGGTCTTTTCCAATGACCCTGATCTGATCCAGTATGTCCATGTGACACCTACTAATCTGTCAGATCATCATGTTCTTGAGATAGGGTCGACCATTACTCAAAAGCCGGCGTGCTCTAGAGTAAAACCGGCCAAAAAGGTCGGTTTGGCTAAGTTCAAGTTCAAAGATGAACATTGGCCGTTGATTATAGAAAGATTAGAAGAACTTGACCTGATTTCAATTCTGAAACAGGAATCGTCCATAGATGCAGCCATTGATAAGTTAGTTTCAGTTTTTAAGGAAGTTTGCTCCAGTTTAGCAATCTCTGAATATGTTCCGAAAGGTGGTACACGGACAAAAATTCCAAAATATAGGAAGACTTTGTTCAAAAAGAGTTGCAAACTAGCAAAAAGGCTGAAGAGCACTTCGAATCCAGTAATTGTGGCTAGTCTCCAAAAAAAGTTGGACGTAGTTCAGGGTAAGATTAAGGCCTCCATCGAATATGACCAGTTACAAACTGAGAGTAAGGTTGTTCAGGAGGTCAGGTCGAATCCGAAGGCATTTTTCTCTTATGCGAACTCTAAGAGAAAAATGAAACACTCTGTTGGGCCTTTTGAGGTTGATGGGGCAGCCATTAGCAATGTAGAGACTATGGCTAACATGCTTGGAGATCAGTTCTCCAGTGTGTTTTCAACCCCACTGAGTTCGGAAGCAACAGCTCATTGCTCTGAAGATGAGTCTGTTGAGATTGACAAGGTTAGTCAAGCTGAGCGTTTAGATGATCTTGTAGTCACAGATCAAGATGCTTTAGAGGTCATAAGGGACTTGAGGCTTTCCAGCTCTCCTGGTCCTGATGGTGTGACATCTCAGTTTCTGATGAGATGCTCACGGGTTCTCGCTCCTGTTTTCTCGTACTTGATGCGTTGCATCTTGGACCAAGGTAAGTTCCTCTCTTCTCTGAAGGTAGCTCATGTTGTTCCAATTTTCAAGGGGGAGATAAGTCACTCCCCAGTGACTATAGGCCGATTTCTCTCACTTCGAATATTGCGAAGGTGTTTGAGAAGATCATGAAGTTCAAACTTGTTGAATTTCTTGATATTCATGAAGTCCTTCCTCCTAGCCAGCATGGGTTCCGAGCACACTTTAGCACGGTTACCCAACCGATTGAACATATTGAGCAGGTTATTGAGGGACTGGAAAGGCATGAGTCAGTTGATGTTGTCTATCTTGATTTTGCCAATTTTGAAGTAGATCATGGGCTTTTGTTGAATAGACTTCATGACATTGGGATCCAAGGCAAGGTTGCCAATTGGATAAGAAGCTTCATTCATGATAGAAAGCAATTGGTTAAGGTTGAGGGATCCCTTAGTGACATACATGATGTCAAGTCAGGTGTTCCCCAGGGTTCGATCTTAGGGCCCCTCTTGTTTATAATATTCGTTGCCCCCCTTCAAAAGCTTAGTATTACTGCCAGTCTCTCTTCTTATGCTGAAGATACAAAGTTAGTTTCTGGTAGGAATGGCCAAGATTCCAATAGCCTTGCAAAGGACTTAAATCGAATCTACTCTTGGGTAACTGAGAGTAATATGGCCCTGAACGGAATGAAATTCCGCTCAATGACATTTGGGTCAACTCCTTTAAATACTCCACTCGTAGATAATGAAGGTAAAGATATTGAGCAGGTCTCATCTATGAAAGATTTAGGTGTAGTCCTCCAAAATAATAGAGAGTTCGATGAGCATATCTGGTTGAAGGTGGGTAAGGCTTTTCAAATGTGTGGTTGGATATATCGCACGTTTAAGTCCAGAGATAGCATCACGATGCTAACTCTGTACAAGTCGATTGTCCAGCCACATCTTGAATATGCCTCACCCATTTGGGCTCCAATGAGTTCAGAAGGTTTGCAAAAAGTCGAGCAAGTCCAAAGATGTTTCACTAGGAACATCCCAGGATTGAGAGAGCTCTCATATTGGGAGAGAATAAGAAAATTTAGGAGTTGTCAGTGTTCAAAGAAGGTACGAAAGGTATCTGATATTGTACGTTTTCAAAATATCCATGAGCTTTTCCCAACCCAGGGTTTAGGGTCAATTTTAGTGACCGTAGACGCTCAATGTGCATATTGAGAGCACCTTCAAGCCTTCGGGAATCCAGGCTAGTTCGAACAATGAAGTCCAACTCTCTTTTTTCTCGGGCTCCTTCATTGTTTAATTTGCTTCCCTCTAATATTCTTAGGAATACGTAGGCCTTGTTGATCCGGTAGCATCTTTCAAGTCAGACTTGGACACATTTTAGATAGCATACCAGATCAACCCTACATTCAAGGACTAGCTCGGTCTGCCAACTCAAATTCGTTGGTAGACCAAATATGATATAAAAATTGAAAGGTAATAAATAGACGAATTATAACCTTTCATTTTAATAGTACTGGGGGATTACATTCCCTGTAGCGGTTAGAAAAGCCCGTGAAAAACCAAACCAAAAAAATATTGCAAGAAGAAATGTTGAACATCAAGCCACTGTTTTGATTGTAACAAGCAGCATTTTGCACATATATGTTATCATTTGAGTTTTACTTCAAGCGGAATAATCCAAAATATGTGGGGGGGTAAGAAAGGGTTGATATGAGGATAGGATACTAGTGTTTAAGGTAAAAAAGAGTAAAACGTCATTGTTTCATTCAACCCTTCACATCTCTCGATTTAAAAGATCTCTTTGCTTATTGAGGGAAAGATACTGTACAACTATTAGAAATACGCAATACAATGGGGAAAGATTCAATTTGTGTAAAGGAAGACAATGTAATTGGTAGGGATCTTGTGCTATATTTAAGGATTAAAACAAAACTTTTGGCTGGACATGTTGTCTTTGATTTTACTCCATGGAATAACGTCAGAATGGAGGGTAAATACCGATCCAATGTAAGGTCTAAATCATCGCTTTAGCCTGTTTCTTAATGAGATCAAAGCCTACAGGGAAATGCGACCACAATTGAAAAGACCTTCAGTTGAATTGCAACCCCCATGGCAGGGTTGTAAAAGATCAGAGATTCAAAAGAATTGATCCCCTTTCAAGACTTGTTGGTATCCTATTAGTCAGATCCGAATGCTAACCACTGACTTGGGACACTGTCGGGAACCCAACTTGGGGACCAATCCATTGCATTGAAATTGCACTCCAAGAGCACTACCATTTTTCTATATTTGAGGTGCTAGAGTCGTATGGGTGGATCTCGCCCAGCCAGCGAGGCTAGCCAGCACATCATTCAATTCATTTCCGGTAGGAATTGTCATAAGCTGGATTCTTGGACACGGTCGTCTCCTCTCGTCTCGTCTCACCCGTCTCACCACGGTGGTCAAAAAAGCTTATCAGGTATTGAGAGAAATGCGCATATCCATCTCAACAGTCTTCTTCCTTACAAAAACCATAAGAAGTTATTTTGATGTGATTGATTTATTGAAGTCTGGCTCAAATTTGTCGCTCATATGGCTATTAGTTAACAAGATTTGCTTGGATATTTCTGTTGGAATTCAAAAAGGCTTTTGAGCCACTGTGGCAGTCGTCTCAATGGTGAGACGAGAGGGGTAAGCTGATCAACGAAGAATCCAGCTACAGTCTGTATCAGATTGGTTCTCCGCCAATGGGTGTGGTTAACGTCTAAATGTTTCCCCGAGAAAGGATGGGGAGGAGAGTCGAACCGGAGACCTCTCTCATGTTAGGCAACTGCGCTAACCACTACACCACGACTATTCCCATTTGTGTCTTTGGGAATAGAACAGATTTAAAAGTCAATTGTTCAAGTCTTTCACTATCCTGTAGTTTTTATTGTTCAATACTTCTTTGACAGGGATTGGGTGGGGAAAGCGTTGCTGCCTTCCTATAGTTCAACTTATTCAAAAGTTTGACCAAGAGCCAGTCAATTCGAAGTACGCTGGATTGTTACAAAGGCAATTTAACGTTCATACCAAGTCATTTCTTAAAAGGCAATTTCTCTAAATCAGCATGTGTAAATGCCAATCTTGACATTGTGTCGTGTATTTCTATCTGTTATAATTAACGAGTTTTAGAAATTCAATTTCATGTCTAATTGTCATATGCTATTTGTATTGTACAATAAACACGTTCTGTGATAGACATCTAGTCATCTCGATGCGATTGCATTGGTAAGTTTCTCTCCTGTATTTCCATGTTTTTTCTGTTGTTTTATGTTCTTTTAATGTTAATAGAAACCGTGCTTTATGACCATGTTTGGTGTACGCGCTTGATTAATGAGTTTATTTTTTACATTTTCTTTCTCGAAGAGAAAATAAGTAAGGCATATTATTGACTGATTGCTCTATCAATGTTAAAAGGCTAGCGGCTCCAATTCCAATTAACAGTATTATAAAAGGGAAAAGGACATTTTCAAACCCAAGAGCAATGGGCTCACTTAAAGTCAGCCTCTTAGAAGCAGCTTTGCCTTCCTCCAGCCACTTGATTCGCAACTTGTCGAAAATTCCAAGGTTCATGAGCTTCAGCAACTGAAAATCAAACATGCACTTGATGTCCGAGTCCTTTTGAAATCCAAAAGCTGAATATGCTTTGGGTTCGAATTCAACTTCCGTGAAATGAAAATCGAAACTTGGGTAGACATCCAAACGCTCTCCTAAATAAATGATTCTCGGCTCTCTTTGGAAAAGGTCAGACAGATCTTCGGCACTGGTGATAAACGATTGGTAGTCGGAGTGGATCAAGTACTCCCAAATTTGGTTTTTTATGGTTCCTGGCAAGGAATTCTTATATCGATCGGATATGGCAGTTGATCTCCAAACCACAAGATGTTGCTTTTGAGCCAAAATCTCTTCTAATGTCTCGACACCCGGTGGAGGGCCTTGAACTGTCATGGTCGAGGTCAGATTTCCATTGTAGGCTGTGAACACAAAAAGGGCCAAAAGAGCAATGTAAAAATGCAATAATCTGGCTGGAATTTGAATAAACGGCAACTCCATCTGCCTTTGGATCAAAAGGCCCAGAATTTGCGATAGGATGGGGCCCAATCGGATTTCAAAAGAACTGAGACATAGGAAAGCCAATAAGAGGATCCCAATGGCAAACGCCAAGGCCAGCCAAGCTTCCCAAGTAAATGGGTCGAAGTATACCCAAAGGTTCATCACAGGTGGTAAATCTTGTAATAGTTTTGTGACGAGCACAGGCGGATTCCCCAAAATGGCAATTGAGAAGTCAATGACTTTATTGCGCTCTGTTGTGACACTTAAGGTAGATGCGATGATATCTGCCTCGTCATTGAACAATTCCTTGGTCATTCCAGTCCAGGACCGATTGTTGTTTGACACCAAGGCGAGCTGTTAAGGGTAATAGGGAGCTATTTCAGTATTGCAGTCTACATGCCTCAGAGAATTCTTCAAAAGAAACGAAACGGAAAAACACAAGTACGTATATCTCTGATACAGGCTTGCGCGTTTAAAATGCAACACTTATTTAGACCTCATGCAATTGTTATAACAATTCTTTTTGGAAAACGTATGTATTTCTCTTGGCTCAAATCACTTATGGAGAAGCATCTTTGTGGCAATGAGATGGCGCCAGGTGCCACAATGCAAATAAGATGCAATGTTTTCGAGAGTTGCACACTCCTTTCTTGGACACCACAAAGCTCAGGATATTCACTGTTCGAATTTGCAATCTTTAGGCGTTTAAAGGGCAAATTGTCAGGTGTAAAGAAAAGGGGATCCAAGTTCCGCTCCATGCTGGAGTTGATAATCAGTGGAGATAGGGGCAACATCGAGTAACATGCGTGGCTCTAAGACTTATATTATTGATTGCATGCAATTCCATACCCTTGTACTTGAAGAGTGATTCATATCTCCCGCCACCACTTTCATCGTGACGTCACAACCGTCACTTGTCAGCTATTGTTCTGTCAAAACAAAATAATACATTTTTCTACTAATCATCTTCGATCGATCGTGCCCTTCATTACCCCTTTCTCCGCTTGTCTGTCCCGCAGCACTTGCTAGTACTACAACCTTGCTTGCATTATACACATTCAAAATAAAATCAAAAAGTGTTGCATTTTGTGCTCATAGGCCTTTAATTAGCTTCTATTGGCAAACGTCCTGTAATCTTAGGACTCCAGCATTTGTTCTTCTTTCTTTTGATTACCTTAAAGTTCAGTTCATGTTTCAGAATTTCGAGAATATCACCGACAAACCCTTCCAAAATCAATTCTTCATTGGTTAGTTTGACAATGGCAACCGGAATCCAATTCAGACCAACACCTCTTAATGAAATGCCTTGTAGATCTCTCCTTCTTTCGCACACTTCAGGGTGAGGAACGACCAGTCCTTCATGCGGGGTCCATGCTCCAAAAGTGGATTTTATCGCTGTGTCTCTCACTGCATAATGCTCATATATGGTAATGAAGCCGTCCAGTGAGGGTTGATAAGAGTAGACTTGGCTTTTAAGGCTAAGGCCTTCAATTGGTCTTGAGATACATCGGGTTGGATAAATGACGGATGCATGCATTGGAGTAGATAGATTGGTAGGGCAATCCAACCACACTATGAGACCACCTGATAAATCATGGCTGGGGAGAATATGAAGAAGATTTTGAGGGTAATAGCATTTTGAAAGTATAAGTAGAACAACAACGTTCATTGCGGCGAAGTTTAAATTTGATGTTTGTTCTATCGAAAAATTCCATTATTGGAACCAATAACATAGACAAAATACGAACTCTCTTTTAGATGGATACTTGAAAAATCCAATTACATACAGAGATACCGGCCTTCAAGCTGTTTTTTCGCTAACGGTGGGATCAATTTGCCTGCGATGCAAATTTTCAGAATAATGCAACAGAATTGGATTATAGTCTGATTTTTTAAAAGTTTGATGGTAAAGTATAACCGACTGTTTATTTGACTAGTATTGTTTATGCTCGAGAATGTGCTCCATCCATAACATAACAGTTGATTTTGTATGATGTTTTTTAGTGCAAGTAACATTGTGGTCACTATTGAAAATATCACTGAAGGGTTTACAAGTATGTAAAAAATGGCCTATATAACAGGTTCAATCAATTTGTGTGTGTCTCCTTTTCCCAATCTATCACATCTTTTTATTGTTTGCAGTTGATGTAGTTCAATAAAAAGGAGTACATAATTTCAATCCCTTTTTCTAAGGGGTCGGCGAGCAAAGAGAACAAACGAATGTTGTTATCTATGGAACAGAGGTATACTAGGGGGGTACTTTAATTAATGGTCGATTTATGTATTACTTGAACTTGAAATCAAAAGGAACTTTTTAAAGTTTCATATGCCTATCAATGCATTTAAACGTATCATTTGGGTTAGCGACTCTGAAGCAAACGACGACGAGCAAAGAAACCGGACGAGAGAAAGCAGAGCATTAGCAAAAACTAGAAAACCCGTATAAAATGTAAGTTAATTAAAATATACGTATAAGTTCCCCCTTTTCGTACCCTAATGCATGTTATATCATTGTAGTTGAAGCTAGAAGGCTAGAGGGCTAATCACAAGCCCTCTAGTTGAAACCATTAACTAAAGAAGAATAAGGAAAACGCGTATCAAATCAACTTCCACGGGTTCGACGGATATAATGCAAAACTTTTAAGAGAATACAATTACCTCAGGTGAGTAAATTCGTCGACATAGACAAATGACGTATAAAACCAACCGTTGCTTTGATGTTCCATCAAATCAAAGCTTTGAGGAACACAAAATAACACGTATCGGGCTCCCAACACTTGTCTCATCTCGATCAAGGCTGATAAGCTTGGGGTACACGTAATCAATTTCGCGAAGTAAATCACTGCTGTGAAGATCCATGCACACAACATTAGGTCGATAACTTCCTGCCTTTTATTTACAAGGGGAGTACAATTTTTTTTAGTTATTTGCTGGTCAGGAATGCAGCAAATAACTTTTCTTCTTATGCTTGCCTTCCGGCATACAACTAACTACCTTTTACCACGGATGACTCCAACAAAAGCCCCCGATTAGGTGGAAAAGCGATAAAATATTAATCTATTCTTGAGCATACTCGCTTCAATTTTTAAAGGCCCATGTAGATCTGGAGAGGAAACACCTTGGACCGAATTACTAACAATGGTTTAATACGAAAGAATAATATGGCATTATCATTGCTAAGTGTTTTGCTCAACTAAGACGCAGACAAGTCTGAAGCTAAATGAAATTCGAGCAAGTCCAGAGATATTGTGATAATTGAGTCATTTTTATTGCAACAAAAGTATGATCCATAAGCTTTGAATAGTAACCAAAATGAATGCCCTTGTCATTCAAATCGGAATGGTATTTCAATTCGTCAGTCCTACAATTTCGATTCGTATCAAGTTATTTTGACTAAAAATAGATTAGCCTCATGGCAACCCTGTTCATGATCGATTGCTGGAGCAAAGTTCAAACTCCATCAGAAGCAGATGTATTAGGACGTCACAAAATGCAAGCAAATTGTACACAAAGTCTGTCAATGGTTGAAAGTGCGGGTAAGCAAAGTCAAAGGAGTAAGCAATCCCCGTCGAAGATAAAAGAAGATACGTAGAAGCGGGAACTTCAAACTGAACGGAAATCGTTATTTTCAAGGTCAAAGTTTCAGATGTTCCAGTCAATAATTTGGTCAAAAAATGTTACTACAATACGACATTTTTGTAGCCGTTACAGAATCAATCACAATTAGAATCCTTATTGCATCATACTATGGGCTAGAAGGAAAAAAAAAACGTTCAGACCAGTACATAACTTTCAAGCTAATGTCGGCAAATCCCCTATGTACTGTAAACTTGATGATTGCCTGAATGCAAAAAAACTCCAAATTGCCCCCTTGCTATATTTCAAAAGAGATTGTCGCTTCTTTTATTTAATGATCATTTATCAAAAAAACATTGACTCGCAAAGATGAATACAAAAAAGAATGTTTCACCTAAGATAACTTTGCTAAAGAATTGACCGAAAGCAAAAGTAGTCACCCTTGGAAAATGATGAATTTTCGAAGCTGCCGAGCCCCAATATGTAACAACCTTGATCAGAAGGGACGGGCAAAATGGCAAAGAGTCAAAAAGGTATAAAAAATACGCCTAAAAGTGCAAAAAGAGGTGCAACAAAGGCCGAAAGTGTAACAAAAGATCCAAAAAGAATTAAAAAAGACGACATATTCAAGTCCTTTTTTCACAGTTCTACAAATTTGAAAGGGGACTTCTTGAAAAACTGAGTTTGCCTCAATTTTGGACCATAATATTTTCGATGGAGGTCAAAGAATACCTCTCCTTGCATATTATTCCTTTTTTTTCTAGTAGTAGATCTGCAAAATTGACGTAACTGAAGAAAAATTAGAATCTTTCTTCCAGTTAGTCCAAGTCAATAGGGCTTGGAGAAAGCAATGAAAGCAGCTTTAGTGTGTTTTTTGGGTTGTTGAACTATCTTAGCCTCCTGCTTTGCTTGTCTTTTTGGACTTGGAACAGGCTCTTTTCACTTTTTTCTCAACCATTGTATGCTGCTTCTGACAATAATGGGGTGAACTACGTTTGGACGTTAGAAATCAATATTGATGTAAATTTGCTCAAAGGTCAGCTTTTCGTGTCTTTATTTTAAGGGTAGCCTTTGATTTCAATCTTTGAAACCATTTACAGCGCCAAGAATGTTCTGATTTCAACCAAAACAACGTTTTTGGACCAAATATGTAAAAAAGTGCAAAATAAAAGTGAAAGGATGCAAATAAAGGTGAAAAGTGCAAATGTGTAAAATTATGGTCTTTGGGGACAAACATTTTCGTTACACAATTTGCCCGTCCCTTTCCATCAGACTCGAGTAATGTTTCTTGATTAGTATCTCGCATATCAATGTAAAATCTCCTTCCACATGTCAACGTTACAGGCAGACGTAAAAACGACTTGAAAACGCTAGGAAATAACGTGTTTTAAAGGTGTCAAAATATTTTCAGTCTGTTATTTTCTGCCAGGTGGTAGAACATGGTTTTTGATAATTTCTCATCCCTGGTTACAAGAAAGTGCGTTTTTTCCGGTCATATGTAGTGGTTTTAAGACCTAAGCTGTTGAGCACACACCCAAACTGGAATTTGGAGTCTCATCTCGACACCAGTTGATACATCATGGGCTTCCTACGCTACACGAAATGTGGTTTATGTTCTTGGTTTTCAGAGGGCGCTTTGTGAGCTAGCCTCTAGCAAAGGTAGGGCCGATTGGACCGATTACTCTGTGTTCAACTTTACTGTGTTTAAGTTGCTTTTGACCAATTTCATCAAAATGTTATGCATAATTAATGACCCGCGGTACATAAATCCGTGGTGACCTATAAATGAACAACAAGAGAACCAAACCATCCCAAAAAAGTTCGGCTTGAGTATAATTTGAAAATTCTAATGCCTACCATGCACTTAGTTTCTCGAAATTAAGGTAATGCTGAATTACATGTTTGTCTTCTTTTTATTTTACAGACGTTTGTGATCGTCTGTGATTCTGATGGTCTAGACCATGAGAATCAGTGGAAAAAAATGATTGTGATAATGTTCTTTCCTATCACCTCCTTTGAGTGGATGTTTTTATTCAACAACAAGGTACAGTTACCCTTGGGATTGGTTATATTCATGACAATTTCTTGAGGCAATGTCTATTATGTATTTTTAATGTGGCATTCTAATTATAGTTATAACACTAAGTAAAAAAGCAATAGGCATTGATGAAAAACCAACCAGCCCTAATTCACAATATTGATATTCAATACTTGACTAACAAAAAAAGATCATGTTTCCACTTACAATTTCAATCATGCAATATTTTAGAGTTTACTTTTCATGAGCATATCCAGTTGAAGGTGGGTAAAGCTTTTCAAACATGCGGTTGGATATATCGCACGTTTAAGTCCACAGATAGTATGACGCTGCTAACTCTGTACAAGTAGATTGAACAGCCATATCTTGAATATGCCTCGCCCATTTTGGCTCCACTTAGATCAGCAGGTTTGCAAAAGCTCGAGCAGGTCCAAGCTCTCGTATTGGTAGAGACTAAAAAGGTCGGGACTCTACCGTGTGCAGAGAAGGTAGGAAAGATATTTAATACTGTTCGTTTTCAAAAGTATTCATAAGCTTTGTCCCAACCCAGGATTTCTGGTCAATTCTAGTGACCGTAGAGGCTTAATGTGCGTTTTGAGAGCACCTTCAAGCCCTTGAGAATCCAGGCTAGCTAGAACATTGAAATCCACTTCTCTTCTTCTTTTTCGGGCTCCTTCATTGTTCAATTTGCTTCCCTCTAATATTCGTATGGAATACGTAGGCCTTGTTGATCCGGTTGCATCTTTCAAGTCAGACTTGGACAAATTTTTAGATAGCATACCAGATAAACCCTACATTCAAGGACTAGCTCGGTCTGCCAACTCAGATTCGTTGGTAGACCAAATATCATATAAAAATTGAAAGGCAATAAATAGACGAATTATAACCTTTCATTTTAATAGTACTGGGGATTACATTCCCTGTAGCGGTTTGAAAAGCCCGTGAAAAAAACGAACAAAAAAATAAGTTCTTGTGTCTTTTTCTCATGGATATGATGACGTCCTATAAATTGATGAAATAAAAGTTAATATTCTAATTAGGCTCATTTGTCGATCCTGTTTTTATGCCAACCAATTTCATGAAGGACGACACAATTCGAACGAGCGCCTAGGGGAAGAGAGCTCCACTGATCCATGATCCGCACGAAAAAAGGAATTTGACATTGACCTCTCGATCCAAAACACACATGGTGATCCTTTCCGACACGTCACTGACCATCTGGATCACACTCTCCATTGTACTAGAAATGGATCAGATCGTTACAAAGCACATCTGCTCCAGTAAAAATAGGCCCCAACAAGAGCAACCAATCCGGACAATCCAGACCTATGAACTCCACCGAAAGCTCCATCATCCCTATCAGGACGGACTCCAGGAGTTCACAAGAATGCCTCATGCCTGGACACCAAGTGAAAGAGACATATTTAAGAATTGGTCGAATGAACAAACCGACCAAATCGCCCTAGACAATATCATCCCACTTCTCGCTCATAGCTGAATGAGCCGACAGATCAAGGGTCCATTTACAACAAAATAGTTCTTTGGTTCTGTTGATATTTTGCCGTGCTACATTCAGGCTAAACCATGCGTTCAGGTATATCTGGATCGATTTATGCACCACTTACATCGAGTTGCCATTTTTTATATTATCATAATTCGATTTTATTTTGTTCAAAATAATGCACGAGCTTGGATGAAACAATTTAAGCAGACACACGCTCAATGATTGCTTGAATGCCTGACACTATTACCCCAACTCCAAGAACAGCAAACGGAAAGACCACGTTTTCAAAGCCAAAAGGGTAAACTTCCATATTAGCAACGTCTCTTGCGTTTGGATCTATCCATTTATAGTACAACTTGTGAAAAATCCCCAGATTCCTCAGTTTGAGTAAACGATAATCGAAAAGACATCTGATAGCTGATTCCTTGGCCAGTCCAAAAGCTAAGATAGCTTTCGATTCAAACTTTACCGGTATGAACTCATAATCCGTAATTGGGGTAAGTTCCAGGACCTCACCAAAATATATCAACCTCGGATCTTTTTGGAATAGATCCATCAACTCATCGCTACTTGTGATGAACGATTGGTAATCGGCATTGATCAAATACTCCCATACTCTATTTTTTAACGTGCCTTTCGATGCATTTTCGTACCGATCCGTTAGTACGGTGGACCGCCACATCACGAGATGGCGCTTCTGAGCTAATATCTCCTCCAAGGTATCGATTTCCGGGGGCGGGCTTTGAATAGTCATGGTTGAAGTCAGATTTCCATTGTAGGTGACAAATATAAAAAGAGCCCAAATGGCGATGAATAGTTGCAAGAGCTTACTCGACGTCTGAGTAAGGTCAAGATCCAATGGCCTTTGGATCAAAAGAGCCAGAATATGTGTAAACAGGATGCAGATACTTTTGACCTCGAAATTCATGACAAAGAGCATGAATGACGTCACGATTACAACCGAGATCATTACCAACCAAACCATAGATTTGAATGGATCGAAGTACACCCAGATATTGAGGAGAGGTGGATTGAAGGTCGTCTTCTTGGATATCAAGACGAGTTGGTTTTCTGTGATGGCCATGGAGTAATCAATTAGCTTTTCCCGTTTGTGTGTCGAGCTTAGAGGCGATAGAATGAGATCCGCCTTATTTTGGGACACTTCTTCCGCCATTCCAGACCACGTCCGATTGCCGTTGGTGACAAATCGCACCTGAAAACGTCAAAACAGATGGCTTAGAATGTTCATAAATGACAAATTGCGGCAGCTCACCTCCTTCCATATCAACCTATTATCCTTATGAAACATTATAAGCCTGACTCATCTAGGTTAATGCGACCCTTTTTATGTAAACATAAAAAAGGGTCGCATTAACCTAGATAAGACGTCATCGGGTACCTGAAAGTTGAGCATGCTTTGTAACAATTCCATGATGTCATTGGCTAACCCATCAATTGCAACACCTTGCTCGGTTTCGATAATGTTAGTCAAAGGGGCCCAAGATAAGGCCACGCCTCTCAATGAGATTCCTTTAAGGTCACTCCGCCTTACGCAGAGTTCAGGTTGGGGAACAATCAAGCCCTTCTTGAGCGTCCAAATACCAAATATTTCCTTAATCAGGGTCCCTTTCAGTGCGTAGTGTTCGAAAAGAAATATGGAGCCATTGACCGGTGATGTAAAAGAAAAGACTTGGCTTTGAAGGCTGAGTCCAACGACGGTAGTTGAATCACAACTTGACTGATATAACACAATTGCCGCTGATATTGCTGATAAACTTTGAGGACAATCTAATCGGATAATAATACCACCACGTAAATCTTGGGTTTGTCTAAAACAAACGTTAAAAAAAATAATTTTATTCTTCGAACGAAAGGTTTTTATGACCAAAATTTGGCGGAGAACCTAAAGGATATCCAAATATTGGTACCGATATAAAGGTTAACGTGCAAGATTTTGCAAAACTAATTCTTAGTACCTGAAAAATGAACTTGAAAGTCCATTTTATAGTTTTTCAAACTTCACATTAATATAGGTCATCTAAAGTATAATTGTTGCGGTTAACAAATTGAGATCGAAATTTGTAAGAGTGTACTTTTTCGGCAATTTTTTGCGTCGAAAACTCATATTTTCTTATGTTCATATAGCCAAGGCCACCCAACCCATACTAATTATATAATGCAAAATGCAAAGTAAATCCACATTTTTAAGGCAATATGCCATTGAATTTGAATTGCACCTCAAATTGAGAAACTCCTCGGTTGTCAGATATGCATTGAAGATTATATTTGTTGGGAAAGTTTCAATATCGTGAAACGTTATGTCAGGCCGTTCTGGAAACACAATAATCGCAAATTTCGCACCAACGATGGCTTTGAATTCCGGTAAGAACGTTAAGGTAGGAAAACTGTTCACCAAATTCATCACAAAAACCATCCCCACTGTTAAGGAGGCCTTGCAGTCCATATTTCAAACTGTGTGAATAATCTAATGTTGTCTGTCCTCCTACTACATGGTCCAAGGTGCAAAAAGGAGTTCCTTGAAATGGAAAGACGGAACAGGATAACAGGGTGTTCAACAGCAGTCTTCTTTTCCATATCGCGCCCAAAGAAGAGCTTATTTTCAACATGAGGCCTTTCAAGGGGCCCAAAGTGGAGGGGAATGAGCCACGCTAGATATCTAGACAAATTTCTCGAGACACGCTATGCAAAAAAATGATAAGACCATTGTGTTAACTGGCACACTAATTATACGTAAGATAACGAGCACATTAGAAATCAAAAGGAAACGACCAGTACTTTTTTTTTCAAAATTGCAAACATACATTGAGAGAGCCTTCTATGACGTGCAGAACACACGCCAATTTTTGTTTAAGTTAAGAGGAGAAGTTTATCGTAGGATAAATTGCGTTGGTTGAATTTTCGTATTTACTAATGATAATTCATCAGTTTGTGTATAAGCGATGCATAAATAATGTAAAACCATTGCTACAGCTTCGTTGGTCGGGCGAGGGTCAACCCTCCGACCATTCCACATTAAATTGCATAAAAGGCACTCGTGAGATGTTGCATTCTTTACACGTATGGGATAGCAATAGTTAGAAACTTTTTCAGTTTCAATTTGCCATATAATGAAAGGATGAACTGTGCAGATTCATATATGACTTATTGAAAATATATGCCTCAGTTTTGTTTGCCATATTGCATACTTCCAAGTACAGTACAGTAGATAATGAAATGATGCACCTCGTCAAACCACACTTCACGACCAACCTGCTGAAGTAAGGCTGAAGTGCAAGGGCCCTTATTTGCAACGTCACACGGCCCAAAGAAAACGGGAAGAGGCACGGTAGATTGCTACATAAACTGCTCTTACCTTGCCTTGAACTCAATTTCTTTTCCGGACATTATGTGACCAGAGGCACTGATTGAAAATAAGGTTTTGATAGAATTAGTCAAAAACAACACAAACGCATTATAATTCAATAACCAGGAATTGGCCCAATCGCCCCTTTATTTGGCAGAGGCTGAATGACAAAGCGCCCTCTGGAGTGCAGAACGTAAAACATATTTCGTGCAGCGTAAGGGGGCTATCTAACGAAGAAGAGCTGTGGCTGTAAGGAGGTCAATCTCAGTTTTGTCAATTTTCGTGAGTGTAAGACGAGCTGAAAAAGCATGCCAAAAGGGTCTAAGTCTTCATTTCATTCTTCATTCTTCGATGCTTACCAGGTATAACACGTCGATAACATAACCCGCCGTTATGTTTTTACATACTCGCAATAATACATTAAAAGCCACATTTCTGGTCATTCACATACCAAAATATGCTTAAAATCTTGAGAAAGCCGTTTTTGGACTTATTTCATTATTCTCCTGTATTGAATGAGGATACGTTACCAAGCAAAACCCCATTAACAACAACCCACTGAGCACTTTCAAAGAATGGCATTGGCTACAGTCAATTTCAAGTCACAACGGACAAGTTATTGTCATGGAAGTATGGTCTTGGATTTCTGTTCAGATGCTGATCCATTGAGATCAGGGCATATTGTTATTAGAAAATGTGTGTCCGGCTTAACAAGTTGCTTAAAATATCTTAGTATGCCAAAACAATATAAAGCATCTATGAAGGATATTTGCACCCTGGGCTTGTTTCTTTTTGCATCTGTATTTGAATATTGAGGTCCTTTTTTACGCATAATTTTGAGAACCTTGGTAATAAACCAAGTATTCAGGGGGTTGATTGACATTTTGGGGTCTAAAATGAAGTGTAAGTTTTACTAATAAACTCCGATTAGCGAAGTTCCTTATGCTGCATTTACACGAGATAGATTTGGACACTCAATTCAACAAGGATTTTTGGAAATTTTTGACGTCTGAGAAAGTAGACTAAATGCATTGTTTTTCATATGCATATGCAGGTCTTATGAAGATTTGGTTGCGTTTGTTTTTTAATCAAGCATGTTAATTCAATTCGAAAATATAACCAAGGTTTCAAGGCGTTACTTCATGTCAATATCATTTGTAAATCAATTCAAATCAGTTAAATACTTGGTCTTGGTCATAATATCGAGGTGAGTCAATATGACTGATATTAAAAATACAAGGGGACTACGACAAATCCATGGTACAAGTAAAATGTATTTTAGTCCCCCTTTTCAGATGTCAAATGTTTGCGGAATTATTTATCAAATCATGTGTCTAAAAACATCTCGTATAAATGTACCATTAAATCATATTACAATCGATAATGTCCTTGAATATAGTCTCCTCCCCTTCTTCTTTTAAAACACTCAGTAGTAAGTCAACATTAAACGGGCTTTAATCACCCCTTGGGAGTAAACCCCAAATGCTCAAACAACATTTTTTATTAGAAAGACCAGGATATCCAGCCCCAATTATAATTCATCAAGCGAAAAGGCTCAAGTGAAGACCAAGTGGGACAGGTTGTGGGTGGGGCACAAAGTAATGAATTAATTGATTTGAAAGGTAAACACATATCTCCAATATGCCGACGACCTGGTTCTCCTGGCTGATTCAGCAGTGGAATTGCAAAATGCCATCAATGCATTCAACGTCTACTGCCAAGAGAACGGCCTTCAAGTCAACACCTAACAGACGAAGGCCATGTTTTCCATAAAGGTCGTCAGCCTCCCACCTCCTTCCACATCAATAATAGTCCAATTGAAATCATCAATAGTTTTAACTATGTCGGTTTCACCTTCTCCACCGAACTCTCCTTCACCAATCACCTCAAATCCACAATGACTAAGGCCAGGGCCAGGATCGGATACATATGCAATATACTTCCCATGAAGAATCTTCCCCTCCCAATAGTTTATCAACTCTTCCGGATCTATGTCAATCCAATGTTTCTCTACGGCCTTCACCTGTAGCTTTCCAACTCCGCTAAACATGGCTTTATATACAGAGAAGGGTATGCGCTTACGGCGCCTGTTCCAAGTCTGTCGCAACATGTTGGAGCATAGAGTCCCTCTTTGGGATCAGGGTGTGGTTCTCTCATGATGATGCTTTAGTTCGTATACATGTGTTACATTGAATTTCAAAGTTGGATTCATTTCACATGGGAAACAAGCAACAAATTCATGAGGAAACTACTTTTTATGTGATTTCTCATCCCTGCATGCGGGGCGTGTTTCCAAGAAACCCAAGAGATTCATTAAAGTTACTTGCTACCATATTGCTCCCTTCTCGCTTTAGCAAGAACATAGCTGGGGAGAGTCATCTAGCGCTCAATATTACTATCATTCTGTGGCTTCTATCATTTCTTTATTTCCAGCGTTACTGATTCAAGTCAGGTCTGAATGATTCCCTTTCAGCAACGCTGGGTTTTGGGCCTTATTGTTGATTAGTCTGTTTTAGTCTGAAATAAAACCAAGTCATCGGAAAATTTTCCTTTATTGACAATGTATTTAACGCTTCCACTTTGTCCAGTCTATTCTTCTAGTATTTTCTTTCTTGAGATCGGATGATGAAAATGTTCGTCCCTCCGCCAATATTCAATCTGAGTCAAGAATTTGGCCAAGAATCAGCAAGGTTTAAGTACTATGGATTGTTTCAAAGCACCCAGCCACTACTTGACTGTGGGATGAACCAGTCAAATGTAGGCAAAAGGGACACAGGCACTGACACTCTTGATTTGATTCAAACGCCCCTTGTAGTCAAAGAGGTCATAGAG